>NW_028145452.1:1457500-1602500 GCF_977016875.1 Pavona decussata
ACAATATATTTATCCCTGTAAATGTTCCGAAAAGGGACGGAGCCCATTCTGAAAAAAAAAATTGTTTAGAAAATAATATAAATGACCTGTGGAGAATAGAAAATTATACTCTCCCTTGAAATAATTGATAGCCTTAGCTCCCTTAAAGGCTTTAGCTCCCACGAGTTTCCTGCAGCTCAGTGGTAGAGCATCCGAACTAGTAATCAGAAGGTCTAAGGTTCGACTCCCGATAAGAGCACTCGAAATTTCTTTTCCCGAGTTTGCCTGTGTCGTTACTGAATAATACATCATTCTCAATTATAATATTGTAGACTAGTCATTGTAAATTAAAGTTATTGTAATGTATCAATTTGTATGCCCTACGTTTATGTATATATGTACATTTATTTGTTAGTACATTTGTCCGTTTTTTTGTAACTCGATAAAAAAATGAAAAAAAAAAGTACCTGTCTTTTTCTTTCTCCTTCACCTTTTCTTTGTGTTCTTGTTTTATTTCTTCCTCTGGATCACTATCACTCAAATATTTGTCAAGGAATGAATTCTACGAGGAAGTAAAACACAGACTGGTGTTTGTATTTGTTATTCAATTGTGTTTACTGGTTTAGTTGTGTAGCATTATCAAACACGAGGAAGAGTGTTTCATCCGATTTCCAAACACCTCGAATTTAGTTCAAGTTTCAGCCACCGCTCTTTTCGTGGACAAGGCGTCTGCTCTCGCAAACAACAACAACATTAAAACAATTATCTTGGCTTACATGATCAGCCTTCTCTATCGGCTGCTTTGGAGCTTCGTTTTCATTGTTATCATGCTTTTCTTGATCCTCCTGTGAATTAAGGTTTAAGGTTTTTATTATTATGCACTATTTCAATGGTTTACAACAAAAGGTAATTACAATATATAAGAAAAGTAACATAAAGACAGCATTAAATTACATAAATGTGAAAAGTGAAATGTGCGCAGTGACCAAAGGAGCTTAGGCTTTCGAGTTGGTCACTGCCACGTGCAACTAACTGGCGTATAACGTGCAAAAAAAGTAAAGAATAATAAAAGTGCAATAATAGAAACATACTACAATTTTTACATAAAAAACAATAGGAATGATAATTAATAGTGAGGGCAATACCTTTTAAATACCCAATATTCATTGGGCATTTAAAAAGTACAATTTGTAGTGCTTGTAGAAGCTATTATATGATAGCTTTTTTAATTTAGAGGGAATTAAAAGAAATACAAACAGGAAAAATGAAACGATTGAAAAATTTATACACGCGCGCATTGCCATGCTTTGCGCAGGCCTTTTAAGTATTTCAGGTCCACATGTACGTTGCATGGCCTTTCAATATAAGAAATTGTAACAGTGAGCATGATCATTTCAACGACTAAAATATACAGGTAGATGCAGTTACACGTCTATTTCATAAAAAACAAAACAAATCACAAAAAAAAATAAGAGAGTTACGATAAGGACTGTAACCAATATACCTAACTCGCTTCGTTGTTTTGTTGCCCCATTACAGATCATGTGATGGTACTCTAGGAGCTTCTAGGAAGTACTCTCTTATAGAATTGGTCATATTCACACTTGCATACATTCTTTCTTTACTTACAAAAAGACAAAGGATCAAGGCTGCTGAGAATATCACGCGGTTTGTAATGGGCAATTTAGAATGATATCTATTTTCTTGACTATTTTGCTGCAAGTCAATCTTTTTTATCTATATTTATTTCAAAGTTTAAAAGAATGCTGCGATGCTGTGGTTTTCTGAAGGTTTTGTCAAGCAAACCTGTTACCCAGGTAACCTACCTTTGTTTCGTTTGCGTTGTTTTTCTCTGGAAGATCTTTTTCCTTTACTGGGTTTTCTGTATTTGCGTTCTGTAAGATCGAATAACTTAGTTAAAACTGTTACCAGTTTCAGTGAAGCATAATTGATTAGGACAGTACATGAACGTTACTAGTTTAATCATATTCTGAATTTGAGTAAACGTACATTTGGTTATATTGTGGATGAGTTGGTCTTTCTGATCCTTTGCATTGGAATTGGCATGTTAGAACCACCTTGTACAGCGTAAAGACAGTACCACTGGAGAGTTCTGCTCAGTAGCTTTCATTTGAAGGATCACACTTGAGGATTTCGTCCGCGGACACAAAAGGTAGAACCACCATGTGCAGCATAATAAACAGCACCACAAGTAAGTACTGCTCAGTAGCTTTCATTCTAATGGTCACACTTTAGGATTTCGTCTACAGACTCAAACGTTAGAAACACCTTGTACAGCATAATAAACAGCACCATAGAAAAGTACTGCTCAGTAGCTTTTATTTGAATGGTCGCGCTTGTTTCGTCCACGGACTCAAACGTTAGAATCACGTTTTAAGATGGCTGGCCTCGGTTTTAAGCACTTAAACTTTAACGGATCAATTCCACCACCGTTTGTCATGTGATACAATAATAATGGTATCAAACAAATGCCTTATTATTGGAGAACAAGTTATAGTTGTTTTCTCGACTTAATAAGTTACCAATGCTAAAAACAGTCCTAAATTTAGCTTTAATTATAACTCATAAACGAGCTCATTGATCCCCCGTAAATTTTCCAAAACTTTCGAATAGTTAAGATGGCTCTACATTTTTTTGAAACTTTGAATAAAATTGCGTCTTGACTAGCCTGGTTCTCACTTTTCAGACCGTCCAGGTCGCTCGCAGCCACACACTCTCACCCTGGAGCGTCTGAGAATCTGGCTACATCTTGACATGCTGGTTACAATTTGATGGTAAAAAATGGGAGTCACAGAACTCGTCTTTTGAGTTATATTCATCCATAGCTAAAATTAAGGTTTTCTAAAAGGTTATATTTGTTGTTATGGTAACCCATTAAGTCGAAAAAATAACTTGTTTACCGATGTTTAGACATTTGTTTGGTACTGGCCGTTATTGTAGTATCCTCTGATAAAGAGTGCTAGTATTGATCGATCAAATTATAACTGAAGGGAACTTCTGGAAACTGTTGTGAGCCACCTTAAAGTGCTACTAAAAGACTTCAATTGAGAGGTCGCACTCGATGTCAAAAGAAGAGAAACACATGACAAAACTGAAAGTTTGACCCTTCTAGCTCGGAGGGAAAGCCCGCTTAATGCGATCAAATAATTAGTGATCTTTGTAAACTTGGATCCCTATCGAGGAGAGCCTGGTAAAACCAGGGTTATATCCTGGTTCATGTCTGGTTCGATTCAAAAACCGGGGTATCCTGGTTTTTAAACCAGACTTACCAGACTTGAATAATAAAGATTGTAATTAAATGATTATAAAACTGACGCTGTTAAGAGAGTTTAAACTCTCTTAACATCGTCAATTTTATAATCTTTTAATTCTCATTACCAGACTTGAACCCTATGTACGAAAGTCTGGTTAACCTGGTATTCCAGGTAGGTAAGTCTGGTAACCCTTTCAAATAACCAGGGTTACCAGAATACAACCAGGCTCTAAGACTTCTTGGTCAGCCGGGATAACCCTGGTACAGGCGTAATAAAGAGTACAGTATCGCCCGTTAGATATTCACATGCCTTAGTCTCTTTCTCCTTATCAATTTTAGACGTTGCTGAATTCTTTCTAGTTCCTTGCTTGCTTTCGTTTCGAATAATATCTGCCAATTCCTGGTGAAAAAGAAAACATACTGAGGGAGCAAATAAGGAGTAAAGACATGGTATATCTGTCTCAACCTTCCTGATGTTCAAGCGGGGACGGGACCTGAGTAATTTGAGAAACCTCTGATTATGTCAGCAAGAAGCACCACTTTATGAAACGCACATCATGCTTCCGATAACTGAGCGAGCAAATTCATCAGGCTTGGAAACGTTTAAATTTCGAAATCGATACAAGATACATGGTTAAACACCTTGTATATTGTTAAATAAATTGCCAACCTCACGGTTGCAATATTCTTTTTATAATATAGTCACCGCAGGATGTTGCAGTTTTCAGCAACTTCATTGGTCCCCTGGTGAAGCTATATGACGTAATAAACCTAGAATTCCTTTTTTGGAAAGCTTGCGTTTTCAAAGGAAATGAGAATCAAAACAGTATTTTCCTTTTCTTGCTTTCAATCATTTTTCTTCGGGTAAACATTATACTTATTCAGTCCCGTGGTCAAGCATAGTATAAACCAATAAGAGTCCCTCACAGCTCTTGCAAACAATAGTTATTATTAAAAACTGAATCATTGTATAATGCAATTCAAAGGATTTGATTGGCTTAGCGACTATGGTATATGAGCCATTATACCATGCATGTGCGAGAAATAGCGACCATAAATTGCCTTCTGGTTGTTCTTTCAAAGCGAAATCAGCAAGATCTAGCAATATTTCTCGATTGCTTTTAATAAAACAATTATTCCACTTGCGCTTGTTGGATATGAGATGATTATAGCCAACTCGGCGCTACGCGCCTCGCTGGCTATCTATCATCTCATATCCAACGCGCGCTCGTGGAATAATTGTTAATTATTTCAGGTTCTTTACATGTGAACTTAGAGCCGATTCAGTGCATTATAAGCTCATACACGACTCAATTTTTTAGATTGTTAACTACAAGATATTTAGGTATGTGCAGCTCCGGAGGCTATGGTTTAATAGCTTATAATTTACCTTTTGTCATAGATAAAGCCGAAAAACTTCAATTTTCGAAGGGTGCAATGTTTTTGTCCAAGCTCTGCTCTGCAAGCTCTGCCCCACACACTCCACTCAAAATTCTAAGGCGAGCGCTTCGCATCCTCGTGTGTTTATATTGTTGACTTTTGTTATTACGAGTTTTTTTTCCAGTTACTTTTGTTTAACGGTCTGTTTACAAGGAGGAAGGGTAACCCTAGTACTAGGGTAACTCTAGCAAGAGGGTTAAATATAGCCCCGGTTTACAAGCAAAATCTCACAGGTAGTGTTACCCTGTCACTCAGGTCATCTATCCTAGAAAGAGCGGGAAAATTATAAAAATTTGTAAAATTGGCCTGTAGACCGTTCGCCAGTTCAAGGCGTTTTCGATTACTGGGAGTAAAGGAAGGTTTAAAAGGTTGTATCGCAAAGCCGAGTCCGGTACCCGTTCCGCCATTTTGACTGCTCTTTTCAACTTTTCAAAGTTGTCCCAAGTAGACAGAGCAGAGCGTTTACAGAGCAGGTAGGGTTACCCTGGCGCCAGGGTAACCCTATCTGCTTTGTTAAAAAAGAAGAAATGTTGGAATGCTAGGGTAACCCTAGCGCTAGAGTTACCCTCCTTCATTGTAAAGAGGCCCTAATTTACAGTATTGACACAGAAGCTGCTGTTGCTGCTATTTTTTTTGCTGTGGTCACTGGAGACAAACCTCAAAACGCATGTCCATTTCAGCATCCGACATTGTGACTTTTTATCTGCAAGATAAGAAGTTTATAAAGTGGCACACTATAAGCTGATTCAAAACAGTTCAGTTTTTACCAAATATGTTTGCCTTTGTGTCGTTAAACCCAACCTAAAGCCACCGTCATTTATTTTCAGTCAATACTGCACTGCTATTTGGGGTCAAGACCTGTACCTCGTTTTCTTGCAGAGAAATATAGAAATTTACTTGCCGGCCGAGCTAGCCTGGTCCATATTTTGGAAAACGACCCCCTGGCCGGTGAATAACATATGTATTTACTTGCTTGGGTTGAATACGAACTTTTCGCAAATGTGAAAGAGAATTTGCGTCGATAAATGAGGCTTTGAGAATTCGTTAAAAATGTGTCAACAGTCCAGTCAAGACCTCTCAACACAATTGTTTTGTTGTTTTGTACCGACGACCAACGCGTGAATGAAAGAGTCAGACTCTTTTAAAGTTTACATGTTAATTATTAATAACCATACCAAACCGTGAAGGTAGAATACATTTCACATGTTTCAGGGAAAATAATATTTTCGCAGCATATCCGAATACTTGCATTTTCTAGTCAAAATTAAAGGCAAACACAAGTTAATAACAAACGCTTATGAAATTGGTGTCTATACGTTCAATAAACCTTGCCTTAATTCACAGATCGTGGCTCTCAATTTCTAAACAAATTAACTACATATGACATTAAAACTTACAGACTTAAACGGTAACGATGTGGTCAGCAAACCTTTGGGTTTCGGGATGAAAACAGACACTTTTAAGTCCATACTCAAAATTTATGTCTATTATATTCATTAATTGTTTGCTAGCTCGGTACATTTTCTGTTGAGATCTTGGTCTTATGTTTAAAGGTAATAAAGGATTCTAAAACAAAAAAGCTTATCAAGGACGAGAGGATGTCCGATAATATTAAAAGCGCCGCTTAACGGTCAACACAAATCATGTTTATCTTTATCAGTATTAATTTTGCAACCTAGCTAGTCATTGATGAAAACATTTAATACTAAAGCGAGAAAAGAAGCAGATAAACTAGTGCCATGAATATGAATAGCCTTACTGACACAATGCGATATTCCCGACGCCATTACTTGCAAATTTTTACATTCGACTGTTAAATGTCCACCTATGTGTAGCATAGTTTTTTTCACATCATAACGGGATGTACATCACTAAAATTGAGTATCAGAGGTAAATAAGTGGCAATACCAACCTGGTAAATATGCAAGGTGACGTTACTATTGCTTTCAGTACCGTTGGAATATTTTAAATGAGAATAATTTATATGATCGGTATCAGAATATTTCAAATCCTTCGTTTTTCTTTTATACCTTTTGGATCTTCATCATTTGCGATCAACGAAATGAAACAAGTTCAACTCCTCAAATTGTAGATCCGCAAATACAAACAATCGCTTGAAGCAAAATAAAAGGCAAAATATACAGCTCTCTGTTGCCGAAGACGGTTACCATAGTGATGACTGTCTGCTGTTAGCAGGTGCCTCAAGTTAATTTAAGCTGGAAAGAAACACTTCTTTGTTTGAAGTCTTTAATATTAAACACTTGTTGTTTTCAGTGCGACGTTATTATAGCTTTCGGACTTCACGGTTTTTCATATCGATAAACGAATCCTTAATTACTGACAGTAACATCAGAAGTATTCATGATTCAGATACCCAAGGTTTTATTTTTCCAATTGAAGGACCCGGTGAAAGAAGGCGCATGCAGTAAAGTGACAATTTGGCGTCAAAATCCACGTTTCGCTAAATTCGCTCCAATTTACATTATAATTTAAGAACTCAAATTTGCCCAGTAAGCTAATGACTTTAACCTAAAAACTGAAACAACGAAAGTGATTCTTGCAATGATGTCTTAAATTTTCGTCTCTGTTTAAAGCTTAACAAAAGTTGAGAATGATGTATTAATGAGTAAATGACACAGGCATACTCGGAAATAATTCCGAGTACTCCCAACAGGAGTCGAACCTGAAACCTTCCGATTACAAGCTCGGATGCTCTGCCACTGAGGTACAGGAGACTTGTGGGAGCTAAGGCCATTAAACTAGGTTCAACAAAAATTGTAATGCCTTGATAACAAGCCTGTTGGCAAGCAAAGTGTTTTTGGAGAAATTTGGATTCTCAAGGAAAAATCTTCAGTTAACGATAAATATGCCCTTCTTCCACCGGGCCCTTAAGAAAATCAATAAATCAAACTCACTTCTCGATCCTTGTTTACTGAGCTTGAGCCAATCAAGATAACCGTTTCAATTCTCTATAACGTTGCTCAGACCATTGGGTCAGTGGCCCAATTTGGTTCTGAGCCCGTCAAATAATCTTTGGCAAGAGTTCATGTAGAAATGTATCGATGCTTGTAAAGAAATCAAGCTTGCAATACTGATTAATAAAAATTGTTATTGATGACTGGCTCCACCGGTACTTTGTCCGACCAGTTAAATGAATGCATAAAGCAATCCATTCGTAAAATTCGTTTTTATTTTTGTACGGTAAAGTTGTCGTGATAACTCAAATATGCACTATGCCGGCGTGTAGCCGATATGAGAGTCTCTTTCTTATAGTCTTCTAGTAGTTAACTCACGAATCAAATAGGGCCTACGACATTTATATTTTTACAACACATGGTTATCTATAGTAATGGTAATGGCCTTCTGGCTTAATGTCATTGCCTCCAGCCGTTTGCAACAGCCGTTGCATCTGAGAGTTCATTTAAAGATTTGCCACACTTGATCTAAAAATTGTTGTCAGTTACTTATCATGAAAGGTAATTAAGTTTGTTTAATTTCACTTCTTCAAAGCTAGCCTCATGCAGTCAAAACTACATCGTGGTAGACGTGAAATAACTTCGTTGTATACTGCGGTTGATTGGCATATTGCTGTTCAGTGCTACACTGCTGATAACATTATGTGGTAAACCCTGTTCATTGCTCGTGTGAAGTTGAGCAGGTTGCGAGGAAGCTGCAGACGTATAAGCTACCAAGAGGTCCTCAAGATTGTTATGGCCTGACTTCGAGGGCTGATAACTTTCTTGCATTTGGATGTTTGCGATAGTCTGAAAGCCTTGTTTCAGTGAGTCCATATTTGGCTGCGGTAATTCAACTCCTCTGACACTGAAGTTGCTAAACTGCTGTGGTGTCGTTTTGGCGGGAGCTCCTGCTTGGTCCGCTGGGGGTGGGGGTGAGGACTTCCCTTTGTCTTTGTTTGGTTTGTTTTGTGCTTGTTGTTGCTGCCTCTTTTGCTGTCGATATTTGGCTCTTTTGTTTTTAAACCAAACCTATAAGAGGACAAAGAACATTAAACATATGAAGTATAAGAATATCTTTAAAGTAATAATAATAATAATAATAATAATAATAATAATAATAGTAATAATAATAATGATAATAAGATCTTATACTTATATTGCGCTTTTTTCTATAAAAATACCCAAAAGTGCAACTTACCCCATTTTTTCTCTGTGTTGGTAGCATTTTTCTTTAAATTTTATGGCCCATGAAAGTTTCAAATTTTCGCGGATCTTGGTTCACCGCCGCGCACTGAGAAGGAGAATGGTTCCGTTATAGTTTTACTGTGACGAAATGGCCTTTTTGAGGTCGGCTATATTATTACAACCAAGAACAACACACGTTTCAGGCATAACATAAAATTTGCTGCCAATGATCAACGATTCTTCCTCTTTGCAACAACTTCGCTTCTATTGTGGTCCTTCGATGACGTCACAGTAAATCTAAGAACCATTCTCGGTCTTGTTCGGCGGTGATCCAAAGAAGCGCGAAAATTTGAAACTTTCACCGGCCATAAAAATTCAAAGAAAAATGCTACGAACAATTATTTTTCAAGAAATCAGAACAATTAGGAGTTTTCATTTAGCAACAGGAAAAAATAGGGGTTAGCTGCACTTCAATTCCTTTTTCCCAGACTGTAGATAGTGTCCTTTTTAAAAAAGGGTGTAATTAAACTGGTAACATCAATAAAATTAACAAAAGCTGCTTAACAATTGTGGGAAATTTGTCGAGCGAAATTAAGGTTAAAAAAGCATTCTTTATTTCAATTCTCCTGTTACCAGGGTGCAACGAATCCACCCATGGATGATGACATGGGTTGTCATTGATTGCAGCAACTCTCCCGTGATACACTGGTACAAACCTTTCCGGCGGATAAGCTATACATGATGTCGTGCTCTTTAAAAGGGGGAAGGAGACACCCCATCGTGTCTGTACTCTTTCATCACGAAATGCAAATAGAAGTAGAAACCGAGTGGTAATTCTGTAAATTGTACTTGGTAACCTTTCTGATATTAATCGAGTTTGAGAATCTTCTTAATTAATATTGCAACTGAACTACTGGACACAGTTTCTCGTTATGTTTACCTGCACTCTGCTTTCTGGAAGATTTATTTTCGTGGCTACCTCCTCTCTCATGAAGATGTCAGGATATTTTGTTTTGGCGAAGAGTTCGTCCAGAATTTCCAGCTGAGCTTTGGTGAAAGTTGTTCGTTCCCGACGCTGTTTACGTACAGGACCTTAAAAATAAATAATAAATAAATAAATAAATAAATAAATAAATAAATAAATAAATAAATAAATAAATGAATAAATGAATGAATAAATGAATGAATAAATAGATAGATAGTTAGATAGATAGATAGATAGATAGATAGATAGATAAATAAATAAATAGATGAATAAATAAATAAACGGATTAAGCAATGAATAAATAATCGAACTAAAGTCTGCAAAAGGACCAAGACCATTAACGATTGACCACCCGCGCAAACAGAAACTCGTTTTTCTTGCTTACAGTAAAAAAAAAAAAAAAAAAAACAGATCATCCAGGGCGTGCCTTTCTAATCAAACTGTTCTATAACTGAAACTCTTTCGCTTCTACGGTTCTCAATTCCGCTGCTGACTAGGTATCTTGAGATCCCGCTTTGTCAGGCAGTTTTCAGTTTTCCTTAAACATGTTCGAGAGAACAGGTGCCTGCGGTAAAGAAACTATTTCGGTGAATACACGGATTTCTGCCAGCTTCGTTGTTGCCTTATTCTGCATCAGCGACATGGCTTCCAGATCTTCTGCATGTTGCCCAGGTCAAATAGATAAGCTTACTTTGTACATTGGACATCAAATTCCTTTTAAGGAGGTGGTAAACTTTTACCTTGTACGAAACCTGCTGATGTAAGGCAGTGTGGACACCCTAAGCACGGTAAGAAACCTGGCCAAGCAAACTCCATCTCCGACCGTAAGTCCGTAAAGGAGGTCTTCACTCTTTCCGAGATAAAACACTTATGCATGACTTCTTATTACGTTCAGTGTTTTGTGCATCCGTTATTAGCTGGTAATGTTTCACGTTGTCGATTTTGGACGCACTGATCGCTGATTGAGGATTATCTCGGTTTTAGTAATTTGCTTAGTAGAGATAATGTTTAAGACACAAAGAAGTGCACCAATAACTCTCAACACTAACAAGATTATACCATGCTTTCTTAAAAAAATCCCTTCAACGGTGCCAAAGAAACTAATTTGACTAATGTTCTTAATTAAATGCGATAGCTTTGCGAAGGATTGATACATTTCATTAGGAAGGTTTCCCCATAAGAATTTATTCGGCCACAGATTTAAAAGAAAGTGAGCCTTGCGCTGTGCCTAGTGATTGGGCCTGTAGCGAAATATCATTAACAAAAATGATGTAAAATTGTTTCTGTTTTGGTCGTTAGGAAACTGGCTCATACTTTTAGATATTCCGATACTAACTAACTGATAGGTGAAAATAACCCGAAGGTGTTATTTATGAACTGAGAAACGCCCAGGAAATGAATTTGCTTTGAAGGGGGGTCTTTAGTAAAATCACTGCCTTCTAAACTCAGCATGATCAATACACATCTGGTTTTCGAAAGTATAAAATACTTTTTTTTGTATGAATAAGCAAAGTTGAACATTAGTGATTGCGTCTGATGCGTGATGTTAATAAGATCTTTCACCTCATCTTCGAGTTTTAAGCTTTAGTAAGTCCAGTTATCGGGCTCCAACTTTTGAAAGGAGTCTGTAGATGAAATCCTATGTTCGTTCCTGTGATGTCTGTTTTGCTGTACAAGGTGGTTCTGGCTTCTGAGTCTGAATGAAATCCTAAAGTGTGACCATTCCGGCAAATAAAAGCTACTGAGCAGTACTTTCCTGTGGTGCTGTTTAATTTTGCTGTACAAGGTGGTTCTAACTTCTGAGTCTTACGAAATCGTAAAGTGTGACCATTCAAATGAAAGCAACTGAGCAGTACATTCTTGTTGTGCTGTTTATTATGCTAGACAAGGTGGTTGTAACTTTAGTGTGTGTGAATGAAATCTTAACATTAAGTGTGACCATTTAAATGAAAGCTACTGCCCCGGCAGTAATCTCCTATGGTACTGTTTATTATGCTTTGCAAGGCGGTGAAAATTTTTGATTCTGAAAAAAAAATCCCAAAAGTATAACCATTTCAATAAAAGCTGTGGAGCATTTTTTTTCTGAAGTGCTCTCTTTATGCCATACGAGTTGTTTTTGTGTCTTTAAAATCTGTGTATGAAATCCTAAAGTGTGAAAATTTATAGTAAAAGTTTCCCGCCAAGCAGTAAAAGCTGGTGGAGTTGTTTGCTTGTCGTTATTCTTAACGATAAATGTGGGACTTTCCCGGTTGTTTGCTTGGGCGTTCCAAGGGTTGAAAAGGTTAAAATATTGCTGCTGGAGGGATGCGGGGTGCAAAAAGGCCGTTGCGTTAACTGCTTCGTTTCGTGCGAGTTAAGTTTAAGCACTGATCCGTTAGAATGGAGATAAGCCGTTTCCTTATTGCTGATAAAACTTATCTAATCTTAGCTAAGCATCCACGAAAGCATTTAAAGTAAAATTCCAATACAGAAAGTTTGCGTCGTGATAAACACAGTCCCGTACACGTTACAAGGTATGATAATGAAATAAGTACATGGAAACATAGAACAGCGAAAAGTGATTTCATGTGTCTTAAAGTTTGTTGTTATTCTATAATAGCGTGCATGCTAAGCTTGGGGAAAGGAAATCAATCAATCGGAAGTTTAGGTAATAATATACGATGGATTAGGAAAATTTGTCTCGACATGCATGATTCACCCTGTTTCCTCTGAAGGGTGACCTCGAGTGAAGTAAAGTGGTTCTTAAGTTTTGTTTCTATGGATGAAATTTATTGAAATGAAATCTGACAAGATGTTCTTTCCAATGGTGCTGCTCGTGTGGAACGTATTGCTGAGGAGAGTTGAACGACATGATTTGCAGGACTGGAGCCTCTCATGATTCAATAAAATCTTTAAATATCATACCTACCTCCATAAATGGGAATCTGTGGGTTGAAGAAGCCCATATTGGGGTAGCTGAAGTTGATACCATCCATTACATATGACTGGAGACTCCCAAACATATCAGCCATTCTTGTTACTGGAGCCGTATGGTTCGACAGTCTGCTGGGAGCTAGAGTTTGATCATGAAACAAAATGTTAGATCGAGAATCAAAAATATTTGAACAAAACAAACAACCCCAGGAAGAGTTCATTGTCTCCTTCAGGCGATGACATTAACAGCCATGTCAAGAATTATGGATTGCTGTATCGAGATAACACTTAGCAGGAATTCTGCGCACCTTGCGGGAATTAAGTTAGTTCAGGTTAATCTTTTCCGAAAACTCGAAGTCCAGGTCACGCAAATTTAACTTCCATACTGAGACCTAAATATCAGATCAGGAAGACCACACGCGTTAGAATATTAGATTGCACAGAAATGTTCAGTACGTCTCTTATAAAGCTTCAAAGCATGTGACTTTCTCAGTGCACGCACACAATCTTACTCCTCAGCCGTGCTGAAGTCCACGCTCACGATCGTCT
The DNA here is from genome assembly GCF_977016875.1 of Pavona decussata. Classification (NCBI taxonomy): domain Eukaryota; kingdom Metazoa; phylum Cnidaria; class Anthozoa; order Scleractinia; family Agariciidae; genus Pavona; species Pavona decussata. Next base: position 1,470,783 of record NW_028145452.1, read on the forward strand.
TATGAATGTCACCATTTGTTATTTTAAATTCATGTGCATGTCATATCCGGCGTTTTATTTTCTGTTTTGAATCAAAACAAAAATGTTTGGTCTAAAAACGCCCTAGTCTGGGTTGCCGCTCTTGTTTACAACTTCAAGCGTTTGATTCGACGAAGAACTTCAGCCATTCACTGTGTCAAAAAGTTATATCCATAAGTTCACGACAATAAACTGTTACGGAAAGTGTTACAACAACTCAGTTTTGATGTACTATTTTTCTTCTCTTGAAACTAACTCCTAGAACGTTGAGGGAGGGGAGGGTGGGTGGGGAAGGTGTTTGTGGCTTATAAGGCATAGTACAGTTTCGATGACTTGATAAACTTAGCAAGGACCACTCCTACAAACAGGAACAATTTGTAGCTGGATCTTCGTATGTTCAGGCAGGATCGGCAATGGGCGAAATTAAACCTCTTGAACGATGCAAGGCCGATCAAACAACTAGCACTGTTTTAATAACATTGCCCAATATTTCGGTTTAAGACAAAGCTAACCTTTATCAGGGGATAAAATAGTTAACTAGTTAAAATTTCATAGGAAGACGTGAAAAGGGCATTCGACGAGCTTTTGCGATCTTTTGCAAAAAGTCTTGCCACTGGGAATTGTCACTGACAGATTAATTAAATAACAAGGCATTAAGGAAACAATGTGACAAATGGTACCAAATCATGTGTTCAGAGCTAAGCGGTTTTTCGTACCTCACCTGACCACTGACAAATTGAGAATAGAAGGGTCTATCTGGAACCAAGAATAAACAGAATAGTTTATCCAGAAGTACGTTCGTTACCTAAACGCACATCTGAAGGAACTATCAATTTATCAATTACAGTCTGTCATTAAACAAGATGTGAGCGTCTTTTTTTGTTATTCATACCGTTTCGATAGACAACTATCCACGCAAAAAATAGCGAATCGAAAATAAACACTTACTGTACAGACAACATGCCTCGACGTATTTTGTTTTTTTGAAAAGCAGTGTTTTGACACTTGAGATTTCTTTCATGACCTTCACATTGTTAGAATCCAAAAAAACAAATCAAAAGATTGATGGTAAAAAAAAAAAAAATAGTTGTCTCGTTAAGGATAGATTTTAAGTTCATTTCATGCTTACAATATTTAACCATTATCCTCACTGATCTACAGATGTATAATAATGTTCTTACGTTTCTACATCAGGTTTGGTTTCAAGACTGATTCAGTAATACATAGAATAACTGACCAGTTTTGACAGTTTTCATGGGATTCTATTCAGTGTACGGAAAGATGTTCAAGGTATCGCTTGTGTTTTCCCATCAGCGATCAATTCTTGGCGTACAATTGGGATCGCGAGCGAGGAAAGATCAGTGAAGGGAATTGAATATAGGTGGGCACCGACCTATACTCCATTCCCTTCATCTTCCCTCGCGATTCAAGGGTTATGGACCTCTACAGGCCGAAATGCGACGTGTTAATTACTCTCGACTGAAACTGCGTTCGGTTGCACATCGGTGGAGTAGTAACATTGTTTGGTTTTATTTAGTTAGGCAAAAAAGAAAAAAAAAAAGAAGAAAAAAAAACTCAGAATAGTAAGAACTAAACGAGCTGAGTAGTTATAAAAATTATTATGCTTTTCCTGGGTTGTAACACACAAGAAAGAAACAAACAAGTAGATAAGTAAATAAATAATAATTAAGATAGGAAACAGAAAAAGAGAAAAAGAAAAAAGTGCTAGATAGGGAGTGAAAAATATTTGTACATACGTATATTAGAAGCGAAAAGAAAATTAACACAATGCTAAACCAGCATTAACATTAGATGCTCGTGTTTCCAGTCGCACGCGCTTCTCCTCAAAGAGAGACGTCTGGGGACGAGTTAGCAATGAAAAATGTCAAGATTGGCACAGGCATCAGCCTCGTTAACAGGGTATCTCTCGGGCTTCCCGCCCCTCGGAGGTTTTGATATATGATTGGGTGGTCACACAGATCCGAAACAACTAATTCAAGCTTTGTAGTAAAAGGTAATTACAGCGCTATAAAGGTCATATGATTTGATATAAAGTGCAACTCCACGGAAGTTTAACTTGGTCTTAGTTGCGGCGCTGTTTAAAATCAAAATGTGTGAATTTTCGTACCAGTTTGCAGGCCAAATAATCACTCCCAGACTCTCCAATCTCGTACCCAGGGTCCTCAGGCTCTTTGGCCAGCGGTTCGTGGTCTCCTGTCGACCAACCGCTGGCCAAAGAAAAAGTCAAGATGGAGAGCCATTAATCACGCGCGTGGGAATGCGCAAAAGAGTGAGCAAAAGCTCGGTTGCTTAGCTCACCCACACAACTACTCGGTAGAGTAGACGACGAGCAGTTCCTTATTCTTCTTAAGGGCGATTTACACAGTACGACTTTGTCGCATCCGGCAAACTTACGACAGGGTACAAAACTACCGTACGGTATAGTTTTGTACCCTGAAGAAGGCAGCATTGCCCAAACGTCGGTTTGAAATATCTTACAGCGTCTATTTTATAACATTTTGAATTCATATTTATTAACTACGCTGCGCAGTATTACAATCTTTATTACACAAACTTACGACAGGCATACGATACGAATTGTTTCGTGTAAATCAAACCTACAACTCGCTTACGACTGTCGTGTACGTAACAAAAAATGTCGTAGGGTTTTAAAACGTTTTACAATTCTACGACAATCGTAGGTATTGGCAATGTTGAATGACGAGAGTTGTGTGCGATTTTTTGCATGACGCGAGCTGCGCGCGCTCCAGAAATCGCATGCGGTAGTCGTAAGCAAACGTTGTACCGTCTAAATCGGCCTTTAGGGACAGTAAAGCAAGCGCGCGCGTCGCGTCGAGTCTCCTCGTGTGAGGCAATTTTCGCGCGTGCTCGTGTGGTTCGCTTGCTTTACTATCCTAAGAAAAATAAGGGAATGCTCGTAGTCTACGGCAGAGTGACTGTCGGCTGTTTAATAATCGTTTTGCATAGAGCTCGTTTACTGGAAGGAAGACAACAAAAAAATCGTATCCTTCCATTATTCTTAAGTTATGAACACATTGATCGATTCAAGATTAATATAAATTGGCCTATGATTAAACTTACTACCAAGATCGCTGAAAGAAAGTTCTCAAAGCTCGGAAATTTCGAACCAGCAATTTGTAAAATATCGAAATCGAGCAATACCATAAGAATCTTTTCATGCTTTCTTTTCGCAACTAACTGCATAAGCTGCGTACAGAATTGTGACGGTCAGTTCACTTTTTCACTTTTTCACCCGAATTCGAAGTTCATAATGTATGAATTCAGTTCAGTTTAATGATTCTTGACATAAATCTGAGAAGAAATGTGTACGGCCCGTGGTTAACAAGAGCTAGTCGAGTCGAGCAAGTTGTTACAAGCAATGTTTACAGAACAAGAGAAAGAAAATATTAAATTAAGTTAGGTATATAGATATGTTTACAGACAATAATAATGTATTTCATAAATTTCGCTTTGATCTTATTACCTCTACGGGTATATTAATTACGTATCACGAAATGAAAACCAGCTCTCAGTTGGCTTGATAGCTCAGTTGGTAGAGCACTGCGTTGGTATCGTAGAGGTCATGGGTTCGAATCCCATTCAAGCCTGAATTTTTTTCAGGCTTTTATTCGCAACTGCTTCAGGCCAGTGTGTACACAACTGTGATGATCATTCACTTTTTCAATCTTTCATCCGCAGTTCAAATGTTTGATTTTCATATGTTTCACTTTCACCATAGGAAACTACTTAGTATCGTTCACAATTAAAACATTATTTATCGTCTTAAGTTAAGCATAATATTGCAAACACATTAACCGACTCAAGATTCGACCTCGAGAGCTAATATAATCGGAGATTTGGTCTATTAATTAGCCTTACCTTATTGTACCCCAATGCAACTTGACTTGATTCTTAAGTTGAAAGTTTCTCAGTAACGTTGATAATGGCGATTAACAGTCTTGGAACTTCGTACGGTCTCGTCCACTAATGGTCCACCTCTCTCTTTAAATATACTTTCGAAACTATTCCAACGTTTCCGTGAACTTAGGTATTCTGTGAACGGAGAGCTGAAACAGGAAGTTTTAAATAATGCCACAGGTTACCACACGCCACAAACCGGGGACAACCCAGGAAATCACATGCGTACTGCTTTTGTTTATTTACATCACTATGGATTGTTATTTTTTTCGGGTTTGGACGGGCAATAAAAAAAACAATAGATTGATTACATTGTCACGCTGAAATCACATTGAGGCGATTTGGAAAGAATTGGATTCAAAAATTACTCTGAATACCAAACTTGGACGAGGCCACAATTTTCAGCAGAAGTCTGAGGCATCCAGTTGATTGTTTCCAAATTGGACAGTATGTAGTCTTTAATTGCATATACAAATTTGGACATGTACTGTGTTCGACTGTTTCCGGGATAAGCCGCAAACAACATTTTAGCCAAATGTTTACCCAAGATATTGACAACCTCTTCCTGTTTTCTAAAAGGACCCTTTGACTGGCAGTTGTTTGATGTCGAACAATGAGCTGTCAGGTTCAATGAGGAGTGGAGCGGGAACAGTGTATCAGGTGAGAGGAAGTTACTGTCGTCGTGAGATGCACATGAAAAGCAATCATTTTTCTCAAAAGTCTGAATCTGTCGCTGCTTTCTGAAATGCCGTCTCCGTACTCTGAAAGGCTACAATCAGTTTACTAAACCGTTTCATGATTGATTTCAGTTATTTTAATCGTTCTAGATTCACTTCTCTATCACTTATAAGTCTTAATGACGTGAATTTAAAAAAAAATCCCCACAGAGGAAACTCGAACTCTGATTGGTCGGGATTCGGCGCGTTCCCGAAAAAGTACAATACAGAAACGTATAAACATTTTTTCCCATAGGTTTTTCTATAAAGGAATACTGAAAAAAGTTTGCGTTCCATTATAGAGTAACAGAGATCCACACCGCCGGTCAGAAGTATTTGGGCCTCGAAATTAACAGCAAAAGAAACAAACACCTAAATTTAGCTCTGGTCATGTTATTTATCGATCAGTAAAGAACATATCCGATTTTCTCTGCACAAATTTTTATTTTAAGAATTTATGCATGCACGTTTTAAACCTCTTCGTTGCTACTGTTTGGCTAAACGTCGACAAATCATCAATTACTTGAAGACTTTAATTCAATTTAATTTAATTTAATTTAATTTAAAAGCTTATAAGGCGCAAATATCTATATAAATATATTCAAATGCGCCATCCTGATAATAATAACAATAAAAAAAAGAAACTTATGACTAAAATTGAGAAACAGTCTAAGCTAAAAATGCCCTTTCAAAAAGGTGAGTCTTCAGCTTTCTCTTAAAAGTATCCATAGAAATGGATTCCCTGATGAGTCTCGGCAGAGCATTCCATAACTTAATTCGAGAACAGTTGATTTCACTGACCGGTAATTCAGAGAAGGTTTATAGTAATATACTGTGCGACCATGAGTAATGCTGTTAATGAAAACGGATCGAGAGTTAGCTAGGTAGAGCGAAAAAAGCAGATACGAAAAAAAGGGACAGCTGGAATTACCAAGTGCGGAGGAAAGGCTCTTTCCATATCTCCAGTCATTCGTCTTCGGAAAAAGATGGTGGCTGTACAACTTACCACAATACCTCGCGAGCCTAAAACAGCCAACAGGCACATAGAAAGCTATATTTTTTGGTGAAATTCGCCTCTGTAGTACATAAAGATTGTGTATGCTAGGTTGGAAGTTTTTAGAATTTTTCTGTGCGTTTTTATGAGCGTTCTTAGGGTTTTCATACACTAAGAATTATGGGTAAATGTACCATTTGCCATCAGTTTACGATACGGGGGATTCGTCCCCCTCCCTCCCCTCCGTTTGTACTAATGCATCCTGTAACCTGCAGAGGCAGAAACGTGGTTAAATATAGTTTGATTTCTCTAAGGTCCATCATACAGTGCCATTGGACATCAGCTAATAAATTTCTTTAAAGAGGTAGTGTCACCGATTTTTAATGTGCCTTTGAATAGTGAAAAAACATAAAATTATTTGTATAGACATGCATGCTAAAATGATGTTTCAGTTTTGTTAACAGTTACCCTACGAGGATACATAATCTAGTACAGTATTTGTTATCTTTTGCTTCGGATGACTTGGATGGAAATGGGTTTTAACTTGAGGAAATTGAACAACATTTTTCAAGTTCTTCCTATGTATTTTGGAGAAATTGCTAAAAACTGATTTATAGATTCTTCTTGATTGGAGAAGTCAGTTAATATTCTCCTCTGCATGCGATACAGATAATTTCATGTTGATCGTGACAGTGTCCTTTAATATTCTTACCTCATGTAACATCTGCTCCGTTGTAATTGACTTCAGCGGCAGGAATTCAGTCTCGTTGCCAGTGATTAATTAAAGCCTTTGTGGGTAAACAATTCTTGCACGATTCTTGATAAGTTTCTTAACTATATTATGAGCTTTATCTTAGGTCTAACTCTGAATAAAGCAATGAAATACTTATTTCCAGTTTACCTAGAGAGGAAAGACTTAACAGTTATCTCCGAGTAGAAACTTCAATTGTTTTGGACAACAGGAAAACAAATTAAGTCATTTTTCATTTGGCTATAGACGAAGTGTCCTGAAAGGCACACCCCTTTGTTTTGTCTGAACTAAAAAAAGCATGCTTTGAAGAACAAAAGATCAAAAGAAAAAAATATTGACCCTGAGAAAACCAAGTGTTAATTATTTGGACATGACCCAAAATAAAAGATTCTCCTTTATCATGATGACAAATCGATTGCAAGAAATCTAACTATGAAAGAAAAACAGAACAAAACAAAACAAAAAACAAAAGAGCACCGGCCGGGTATCCACCTAAACGTTTCATTAAACCCACGGGTGATGATGTCCACAATCTTGGAAAAAGATTTTGTTCAGACTAATTCACATGTACTGATTAAACGGCCCGATAAGCAGTTTTAATGGGCCCTTTCCAGCTAACGGTCACATAGTACAGAATTCGCCATGCTGGAGAGCAAGTTACGCACTGGGACATCCAAAACAGAGCGACTTCATCCAGTTACACTTGAATTTTCTTTGTTTTGGATGTCTGAATATATAGCTTGCTCTCCAGCATGGTGGAGAGCAATGTCACCATTAGTTGCAAAGGACCCATCGCAAGGGATAAATTTACAAGTTAACGATGAGTGAAATGAAAACGAATATAAATGTAAAAGAATTCCTAAGAGACAAATAAAAGCGAAAATATGTGATTATAATGAAGTATTCTCACGCAGAGTTATGTAAAGAGTTTGGCGCGATTAGAGTCTCTCTGAGTATTTAACTCAGGGTTCAATTTCTTAATGAATAACATCTCAAAGATTAGGCAATCGAACTTTGATCTACATTTTACATTTATATTCGTTTTCATTTCACTCATCACTGACTTGATAATGACGTTAAGCAAACGTCGAAACGTCGTCGCTTTTTAAACTTTTAAACCAAGATGGTTTTAAATATTTTAAACTTTTCAACATTATCGCAATTTTTATAGTTAAATTATATAATTAATTAATTAATAAATTAACAACAAAGTATAAATATGAGGAAAAGAAATATAAAAAGAAAGACCAAAAGGTTTAACTCGAACGGGATATGATACCCTTACACTTGTAACTTAGTCCTAAACAACCAATCATTGTCACGCATTTTAGGTTTTAAATCTTCATTTGTAACGATCCTTTTATGTTTCTCACTTTTCTTTTTCGTTTAGCCCCCGAGGAAGGTTTGTTTTGCAAACCGAAATATCGGGCAAAAATTTGTTTTTTTTTAAAACAAATATATTTCAGTTATTCTAGCCTTTGTTGTTCATTCTATCAAGCTCGTCACCTCCGCCGTTGGGATCAGTCTGCCGTCAATATTTTGTATATGATACCCATGCGAAGCGCATCCCCAACCTAAGAAAAATCAAGTAATTTAACAGTTAACTGCCACCACCCCATCACCATTATTTTGTCACTCAAAGAGGCCTGACCTTTAGGCAAGTGAAGGGGGACGGGGGGGGGGGGGGGGGAGGGTAGAGGGGTAGCATTGCTTTGGCAACCAATCGTCTGACAGAGTTTTCCTTCGGAAAATGAAGGAAATTGAAAGGCAGACATTTTGTCTCGACGAGTTTTAGCTGAAATTGCAGTTACCACACCCGAACTAAAGCGACAGGGGGCCTGTTTCTCAAAACCAAAGTAGTGGAAATCAACTTCCTTTCAAGTTGGTAAAGGAAATTAAGGTTTGTTATCGATTAATTAAACTAACGGACGTGTTGAGCCAAATACATATGTCTCCTACGGATAGGAATGGCGGGAAAATGTCACGATCCTATGCGCATATGCGTGCGTACGTGCCATTTTAAACATTCTTATTATTGTTACCACGTTGCCTTATATCATGGTCAGTTTTTATTTAACAAATGGAAAAATATCGTGAAACAAACGGCATCATCTAAGCGTTTTTCACGCTTTAAGGCCAGTTTTCACTGACTCGAGAAGGTAGCTTTTTATCTTAGCTAGACTGAAGGTGTGGGTACGCTTTACTAAATACTGCATATAAATAAACAGAACATCAGTAAAGTGCTACTCAGTAGCTTTTACTTGGATGATAACTTCGTAGACTCCAAAGAGCTGTCCTCGGACTCAAGAATTAGAACGTTTGTCTCTAGTTCCGAGTCCCATAGGGTGGTCCAACGTAATGTTCATGAAACGGTAATTTCCTTTCTGGTTTTTCCCTGGACCCCATTGGAAGTAATGAGAACGATCTTCGGGAAACGTTAGCCTTTTTAACCATTTGCAGTGAACAAATATGAGTGTATCTACCCTGGTCCAGAGATTTGCTTTCTTCTTACTCCTCAAACAGAGGTAAGCCGCGAGCGAACCCGCGGAGGTATACGTATACTCTAAAAATGTTTGGATGAGGTGTGCTGCCAGGACTTTGAAACCCTTACCCTAAACCAGACTAAGTTCAGCTTCATTTTGCACTCACTAGACTTAAGACCAAAAATCTCTACTGGACTCACTATTTTTCAGAAACTCGGTAACTAAACACAACCCAGCTAAAACAAAATCTTCTATGTGTAGCACAACTACGAAAACACGTTTTTACTAAGTATCAATTCCCAGGAAACCTAGTCTAGACTAAATTCCTCAAGCAATTGATCAGTTTCCTGGAAAATGATACCTTGTTCTAGACCAAAACTCTTTGATTTCTTTACCCTATCCCATACTAAACTGCTTGAAAACCATACCCTTCACAGAGGCACATACCCATAAAGCTTATATATGGGAGTACCCCCCGAGGCCGCGAAGTGGCGACAACGAGATCGTTGTCGCCGCTTTGCGGCTTAATTCTGTTTGACATCATGCCAGGGTAGGCAGTATCTTGTCTGGGAATGTTTATCATGTTGTTGTTTGCACTCGATTCTTGTCAAAGTAATGAGAAACGATTGCTTGAAAAGGTATCTTTTTTATCCATCTGTTTTTTTCCTTAGTGAACGGATACTGCAAGTAGGAGTCTTGAGTGAAGCCGGACGCATATTAACGAGGCATCGCAGAGGTTATTTTGTCAGTATTGTTTTTATCTTCCTGTATCTTTTTGGATGGGGGTTTCAACCTGCAATATTGGGTTGAACTAAAGTAAAGAAAACATGTCATAGCCTTTAATTCAAAATTATGTTTATTAACTTATTATTTCTTTAATATATATGGAGTACACTTGTTTGCAATATTGCAGTGTTAACGTAGTTTTATTAAAATACATAAGTATATTATATTCTTGATCTTTATGTAATTTTTAAAACACGAGCAGCAGTGTTTTATCGGGATAACCACGAGGCGCAGCCGAGTGGTTTTAGACCCGATAAGACATGTGCTGCCATTTTTTTGAACGGCTTCAAAAACATTCCTGGAAAAGCACGTGTCAAGAGAGTTCATAACAATGATAGTTTTGTGAACGTTGAAAAATTAGCATATGAAAAAACATTAAACACCGCATACTAATAAGGAGAAGGTTTTATCGGGTTTTAAAACCACTGCACGTGATATTTTATCGACCATTTGATAGGTCAATGGGATTATGAATTATTAATGAGTTTTTGAAGGATTTATTTATTATTGTGAACATGTTTTGGTTTTGGAGCTGTTATTTTAGAATATTTCAAACAACTTACTTTTTACTTGATTCAGATTTATGACAAGTTAAAGAGGCACTGTCACGAACTTTCTGCCGTATTTTAGCAAAACTGATCAAATATTTGACAAAGAACCTTTTCTCTAACATAAAATTGCTCTTAGAACACTAGGAAGAAAATACTAAGTGATTACTCAAAGGAATAACAAACTTTAATCAGTTTTTAACGATTTCTCCAAATCTCCAAAATACACAGGAAAAATTGAATATTTGCCCCGTTAAAGCAAAATTTGTTAACACTACGAACAACAGCTGTTTCTGAACGACACACATGATACCTTTAACCTACTTTTCGCCCTAGAAAATACAGAACTAGTACAATAATCTTCTACTAATATCATGGGTTAAAAATGTACTGTTTGGTGGTATCTCTGATTCAGTGTAATATGCGGATCGAGAAGAACCTTGAGAATTTAGACATTTCATAAATAAGATTCAATTTAAAATTCAGCTATAAATAGTGGGGGCAAAATAACCTGATTGTACGTTGTGATTTATTGGTAGCCAGGCCGCCATGGGATTGTTTTTCATAAAGGGAAAATCTGGAAACTGTGTTGCAGCTGGAGGTGATACCATGTTGTTAATGACTGCTCGGGCGGGCTGATAACTTGCCTGTCTTTGGGTATTTACCAGAGCTTGCATATCCTGTTCCAGGTGATTCATGTTTTGCTGCGGCCAGGCATGATAATCAAATTTATTGAGCTGTGCTGCGGCAGCAGGTTTCTGCATGCTGTTAGTGGGTTTAAGTTGATCTTGCGGGGGTGGTGACGGTGTTTTTGCTTTCCCCGGGGATGGCTTGGTGGCGACTCCCGGTTGCTTTTTGTTTTGCTGTCGACATTTTGCTCGTTTGTTTTTGAACCATACCTGTGACAAGAAACAGAAAACATTTATGAACGACCGGTTTAGAACAAACAGCCCAAGAGTTTAGTTTTAGTCCTCGGGTTTTTCTGTTTTGTGTGATCTTAGAATAACGGACATACATTAGTACTAAGGGATACTCCTCGAAATTTTGGGTGGAGTTCTGCCCCTCTTGTTCTCGAAATCTTGAGCGTGCAATATTTTAGACCAAGATTTGTTGTTTTCGAGTAACCCTTTTCAGGCTTGACCTCTCCATATCCGTTTTGAGATATGGCTACCGTTTCTCGAAAGTTCTGATAACTTATCGGCATTGATAAGTACTTTTTCGAATCCTTTTGTTGAATGAACGAATGCTTGAATGAAGAATGAAAAAAAAAGTGTCGGTGTATTTAGCTTACACAGCTAATTGTGGACACTATTTAGAGCTTTACCATTCGATAAAGAAAATTACAGTAGTAAAAACAAGAATAAGCCATTATAAACAATTACTGAACTTACAAGTACATTTTTTAATTATTGACTGATGGTAATTTTGGGGGAAAAATTTGCAAATATAATGTGTTCATGACAGATAGAAAGTAAATTTCTAAAATCATTACAAACTGAGCTGCTGTTGAGAAACACTGTGTATATTAGTAGAAAGTACTTTTCGGTCCATTTCATTTTCTCTCAGTTTCGATTAACTTTTCAGCACCAATAATTACCAACATAAAGTCCATGATAATAAACGGTATGATGAAATGTATTGATTTTCAAACTGTTTCTCCCAAATAGTACAATAAGAAATATACCAATAACAGTGGGAAGAATATCCAGTACGAATCAATCAATTTCAAACCGAAAGACAAAACCCTTATCACCATCACACCAAAATGACAAAATTCCAGACCCAAACAGCTCAAACACCCTTAACGGCAAGTACAACAGCAACAACAACAACAATAACAACAATTTATTATAAGAGAAGACTTCTTACAATATTAGTACATATAACATCAAAAATTATTTTGGAGAGGACCTTACCTCTCCTAACCCCACCCAGGATTAAACGGGCAGTGTCATCTATTTTTAGTGTCACTTTGAATATTTGTATCCGGTTGTAAAGGTTCAAATAATGGCACAGTTTTGTTAACAATGAACTTACTAGTGCACAGAAACTAGTATCATTCATCTTTGGTTGAGGATGGCTAGGATGGAAATGGATTGCAACTTGAAAAAATTGGTTATTTCTGAGTATTTTTAGAAAAATTGCTAAAAGCTGTTTATAGTTTATTCTCTACCGGAGAAGCCATTTCACATTTTCTCTCCAATGCTGTAAGAGTAATTCCATGTTTGAAGAGGTCCTTAGTCAAATATTTGAGCAGCTTTGACCAACATACAGTAAAATCGCCATGACAGTGCCCCTTTAAAACCAGTGTAAAACATAACATTCAACGCATCTGGGGTCCTCAGTAAGTGGTCAAGGTGATGAAAGCATCGAAAACTGCCGTGCAAACTATATGAATATTTTGAAACTTATTTTTAATAGCCTCCGGGTCGAAATAGGAGCTGTCTAAATACAGGTTGGTTTTGGCCACAAATACAATTTCAAAGTATTAATACCTTCGTGTCGAAACTTTGTGTCAATTTCTTGAAGTATTATTTCCTCTGAGTTTTCATGAATTCCTTTCACTGTTAGTTCAGGAAATCAACATGGTAACTTTCAGTTGAAAACAAATTTAGTTGTTTCCTCCGATTCTGATTTGAGTGTGTAAATTAAAACGTTCACTTGAATTTCACAGAAAGTTTGTTAGCATTAATTGTTGTGCAACGGTGCAAAGTACAAAATTGACGAATTTGGAAAAGTTTCCGGTTTGAATAAATTTAACAGTTCGCACGACTAAGCTCACGTTTTACACACCACCTGTTTCAAACGTTTAATTGACTTGAAACTTTTCAAGGGCACCCAACGGCTCATTACAGTGGATATCTCAGTGTTTGGAAGGTCGTCAGAAGTTCAATTTAGTTCTAACTGGAAAATCTATAACTTTCTTCGGTAAAATATCAGTTCAAAATTTTGTTACGCTGGAAAATTGATTCCTTTCGTTTTCGGAGCTCGAGGGTAACGTTGTCATTAAAAATGAGAAATAACTCATTGACTAGCTAGCATTTTCGTAAAGTCAATAACAGCTCGTAATTCGGAATGTAAGATTCTGTTTCCAAAAACTTTGTGTGACTTCAATTTTCGGTTAAAGCATCCAAGTAGCTCATACCGCATCAGCTAACGTAAATATGTGTTCTGAAAGGCAACTAAACGATCTGGGAAGACAGAGGGCAACATTTCAAGTATGTTATTTACACTCTATTATTATTAGTGTGCTGTTTGGCCTTTGTGTGTGTGTGTTGGTGGGGGTGAAAGGGAGGGCGATAGGCTTAGGGCTAGACATAGGGTTTTTGTTGTACATTATTACATAATTATACGTTACTCTTGGGAATGATGTATACAGCTGAAAATAAATAAAAAAAATTTAAAAAAAGCCTTCCCTGCTCTCGGACGATGGAAAGCTCAGGGGAAGTGAATTTGAGATTACCGGTAGCGTGTCCTGCATAAACGTGGCACAACCACATCGCGTGCGTTTATCATTACAATCACCAAACACTCTTAAGGAAGCAGAATTAAGTGTTCACGCAAACCATCGTTGCACAGATGTTTAGACTCTTTCTTTGAATTGTACGACTTCCTATAGAAGAACCTTTCTGAATACCCACTGCTTCATCTGTTAGGCTTTCGGCGTTTACTGGATACATTGCATCGGAATTAAGTTCACGTTTTAAGCTTTCGTGCGTATTTTGAACATTTCACAAAGAGGTGCCAAACCATATCATTTCATCAGGAGATTACATCGCTAATCAACAATAATTTAACAACCGGTGGAGGGTTAAACTTTGGCCAATTTGCAGGTAGTTAATTGAATCCTGGCTTTCACCGTTCCCTCTAATGCTTCACTAAGTTACGCCTCTTTGAAAACAACTTAAAGGGGATTTGTGGTCATATCTGTCAACCTCAGAGCACGACAACAATATTTTCCAAGTTGCCAACTCAATGCATCTCGTGCTGTGTACAAATCGATTGTATTAACCCTTCACTCCAGAAGTGACAAATATCGTAGTTAGTATGTCTGACTTCCGAGAGCATTTACCATAGAACCTTTCAAAAAAATGTCGAATTTCCTTTTGCAAAGTTAGTAGTTTCAAGGATTCCTTCCACGCCCATGTCTACAGAGCGGACTGCTTCATAATAGCTCATTTTATACTCTGAAAAGGCCAGTAGCGAACTAAGCTTATGATTCTTTGAGGGTATTGGTGGAAGCAACAAAACATCTTTTAAGGTATACGAAACAATGAAAAGATTTTAAAGTCTAAAAATACACACTCCATCTGAATGGTTGAAAGAGGACTGCCTTGAGATCTCACCGCCGAGGGGAAAGTCCAGAAACATAAAAAAAGACTTAGTGGGTCACGGTATTTTTGGCAATTCTTATCTGTCTTACGTTGTTATCAAATTAATTTGTAAGAAACAGAACCTCTTTAAATAGTGTCAGACCTATGGCCTGCAAAAAAAACAAAATGGTGACTGATTGTCGATAACAGACATTCAGGGCATACCAGCAATAACTGTGAAATTGAAATCAGCTCAAACTGATTACTTATTCCAGGGGTTGTGGCCTTTTTCAGACACAACTAAGACAAAATTCTTTCCTGTTATTTTCATGGCACAAAATACGAGGGAGAAATGCGCGCTGTATCGTCTTTCGCCCGTTTCTACGCATACGTAAGTCTCAAAAATCAACCGGCTTCAAGTTATTCCTTATAGTTTTAGATTATGTTTCTTTCAAGTTATTCGACAACATTTCTAGACAGACAAATGACAGGAATACCGAAGAGAATCTCAAATATGATTTTGATGTACTGTTAAATTCTCCCAGCTAATGTTAAAAGAAATGAACAGGGAGGAGAATAATTAGTTTGAGTACGAATAGGCCTGCTTCAGACTAATACCAACAGTAATCATGACTTTGATGAAATGTCTCTGACAAGCTTTGTTTACTGTCCCTTGACCGTAAGTATAAGCTGTCAATTGTCACTTTTTATAAAAGATATCGCAGCCTCGCTCACCTGCACTCTGCTTTCTGGAAGATTAATTTTCATGGCAATTTCCTCTCTCATGAATATGTCGGGATACTTTGTTTTGGCGAAGAGTTCGTCCAAAAGCTTCAGCTGTGCTTTGGTGAAAGTTGTTCGCTCTCGGCGCTGTTTTCTCGGTGGACCTGAAAAGATTAAATAAAAATTAATTAAATATTATAATAGTCAATTCCCCTTGGCTAAATAAAAAGGCTCCTGGTATTCCGTTACAAAGTAAAACTGGGCAATTTTCCGCTTTCAAAATTGCTCCTGAAGAACTCCAAGTGGTGCCAACGCCTCGCCTTCCCAAGCCGACAATTTCATCTTCGGACGGTCTCGGACACACATAAACGCGGCACTCTATATCAAATGACTTTTAGTTTTAATTGTCAGGATCGTTATGGGTAAATTATTTTCATTCGAGAAGGTAAAATCAAAGCAAAACAAATTAAAACAAACTAAATCTACAAAAACAACAGTGTTGCCCTTTGAAGATAACTTGTTAACACCCGCGGGTCCCTCGGTTCAATTGACGAAGCTGGAGCTGTGGGGATGAAAATTCTTGCGGGCTCCACAGTCAAATCTTGAATCATGCATGGTGGCCGAGAACTAATTAAGACTTTTCAGGTCTATGAATTAAATCCTAAAGTGTTACCCTTTAAATGAGAGCCGTTGAATTGAACTTTCCTGTGATACATAAATTTTATAATTAACTTCCTCTCCAAAAGTAAATTTTCAGAAGGAGATTAGTCAAGCAAAGTCCAGTCTGAGGTACGAAAATAACAGTTACCTTCCATAAATCGTGTCACTAGACAATGTGGACATCCTAGGCAGGGAAGGGAATAACCGGGCCAGCCAAACTCCATAATCACGATTGAAAATAAGGTGATCAAGCACAGGCGATTCTTAAGAACTCTTCGCTCTTCGCGAGTTAATGTGTTTATGAGTGGCCTGTGATATTTCCTTGCAACCAAATTGTGGTGACTAATGCGACGCCGATGTTTAAAGTTTGTCAAACTGAATCACAAGTAACCACGTCCCAACCGGCTGATGAGGGATTATACGGCTATTTGTGGCTTAGCTGGGAGGATAATATTAAGCCGACGAGAAGTGAGTCAGTCCTTAAATAACAATATTCCGTGACATATTTTGTAAGCTGGAGATAATAACCAACGTTAAAATTTCATATCTACCCTGTGCCACGGGGATTAGAGGCGTTTATATCTGTATGGATGGTAGCATCTGTGCTATTAGGAAATTTTACAGCTCGGGCGGTCAACAAATAGTAGTATTTTTCCCCTCAGCCGCGCCAAGGATAACAAGAGTGAAAAACAAATAGTGTTATTTTTACCGTAATAAACTGTCGGATTGCACCAGGACAGGAAGCTACTGATTACCTTATTGTTAAATAGCAATAATCATCTATTAAAGTCAACTAAAAAAGCTTTTTGGTTTCCCGAACATCGCAAAGATAAATAAACCGACTATAACTCGCTGTTGAGGTGAATTTCTCTCTTTTCATTAATTTATTAATACTGAACAATGTCACTTATGAAGCGAAATTAATTGTGGCTATTATGTTTCCATCTGTTATTAGTGTTTAAAAACAATGCGTTGTAAAAACTCTACATATTAATAGCACAGGAACTAACAAAGGATAATCCTAAACCCACTTATCGTTTTATGCATTACTAAAGAAAGATTATCCAGGCTGAGAATTATGAAGAACATTAAATAGGTATTATAAACGACATCCAGGCTAGACATGCAAGTTTAAAAGACCACCCCACACTGACATCTAAACACCTTACCGTATACCGGATCAATGCCCTGGTGAAAGAACTCCATACCAGGATGAATAAAGTCCATGCTGTTCAATGTACAAGATGGAAAACGTGCGTCCATTTCTCTTGTTTCTTTTGTTCTGTGAAACCTAGCGTGCAATACGTAGAAATGTTATCATAAACTTTGACCTGGGAGGGGAAACGACGCGCACGTGCAATGTCTTGTGGTGAGAGTTGTCTTTCGAGAGATCACGAAACCAATATCGATAACAAAGCGAGCATTCCATTTAGGTCATTTAGGCAAAGCGTATTCTTAAAGGGTCATGTCATTATCTTAAAAATAGCGGATAATCTGCTTGATATCCTACTTCCTACTGATGAATGATTATTTCATTTGAGATCACGCACAACAAAAAGCATCACTATGCTTTCTGTAAACTGTTTGATTGGCAGCTGTCAGTCAGCATCATATTCCGTCTGACACGTATCATGTGTTCGGTTGATAAGGGAATGGAACGAGGAATACCACGCTCACAAAGTTAAAACGAATAATACCCCCCCCCCCCCCCCACCTCGAAAGTAAACTCCTAAAAAATGTAGGCCCACGACTTTTGATTTTTACGGTATCAGTTACAAAATGAAATTTGAAATAAAGACCAGTAATTAACTGTTGATTGACCACCGCGACAAAATAAAAGTCAGGGGCACCCAACGACAGTTTTCTCTCAGATCCTTTGAAACGCTATCAGTAGGCTATCTGGAAAGTCTTTAAGGCTCTGTAGGTTCATTTTAGGCTGCGCTGTAATATTTTTATCTGTTCGGTCATTCTAGGGGAACTTCAGTCTTTTCGAAATTACTAGGGCATTTTTGTCCATTTCCCGAAAACCTTAGGTCTTATTTCCTTTCCAAAAATCTTAGCTGACCTTTTTTCGGTACCCAAAACGACATTTTTATCAATCCGAATTCACTAGGCCTTAAATTTTCCATATCACGAAAGCTCAAGGTAAAAATTCCGCTCAGAAAATTGTAGGGGATTAAGGACCTTCCGAACAGATAATTTACCGAAACGATCCGTTGGGTGCCCGTGAAAAGTACCAGATCCCGGAAGGTTCTAATCAGCGAAAAATGGTAGACTGAAATAAACTAAAAAAAGAGCAAGGCTGATTAAGGTGGGGGTACACATGAATTTGGATGGAATTTTCAGAGGTTTAAGGAAGGGATAGAAGAAAGAAAATGATTTTTGGAACACTAACAGACAGTTGATACCCACGGAAGAAAACCCCAGGTTGCTAGTGGACTAACTTGGTATCCGTCTATTAATTATTGACTACAAATTCTAATTTTAAAACTTCACTAAATCTTCAATATTTCTTATTTCTCTTAATTTTACTACTCTTTTGAGAAAAACTTTCTCCTCCCAAATATACCTAAAAATCACCCAAAAATTTACAAAACACCCCAAAACATTGATTTGTGTAATGAGCATAGGGTTTTTGTATTGCTTGAAACGCTAACAAGATATTTCCGTTGAACCGATTTTAAGCGGCGTGAAAACGGCTTTCATGGCCCCCGCCTTAAACGGTCAGGGAAGTATATTTTTCCAAGGGGGACAAGCATCGATGAGGAATACTGAAAATAAACTGGTTCTTCTATAGCCCCGTAACGATTGTGTAAGGAAACGTTTCACTTCAGGCAACAAAACCAGGTTATGGAACAGTCTATCTTCTGAACTACAATTGGTAACCGTCACAATGTCAAAAACGATTTCAAAATCAACCAGCCTTGTACGTAGTTTTGAGTAAGTTCAATTGATGTATAGTACCCTGGCAATTTTTTTCCTAAAATAATTGCAATAAGCCGTAAGGAATTACCGTGTCTAAATAAAGCTACCTATCCAACAAGAACAGTCTTTTCTCTAAATGCAGTTTAGAAGAATGTCCTCTCGTTGTAGCCAACCATGCCTCTACTGTTCCAGTAGCTAATTCAGCCAGTATACTTCGAGAAAATGATAAGTCATTTTCGTAAAATTTTGCAGAAAAATTTGAGATTTTTCTTGTACCTTGCAGTGCTGCCTTCTACCTGCTGCTGCTTGCTACCTGTGTGCCAGTCCAATAGCAAATAGGTACTGAAAATTAAGAAAATATAGATTGCTGTTGTTGTTGTTGTTGTTGTGTACGTGTTTGGATTTCAATCGAGCCCCGTACCTTCGAAATTATACTTCACACAAAGTTAGGCTATGTTTTCTTTCCTTGCTACTGGCACCGCCTCGATTAACAATTTTATCTTTTTTGGGTAGCAATAATTTTATGTAAAATGTACAAAAATAACACAGAAAAAAGTTGGATTTTTTTATAACTTACTATCATAAACAAGCCACTAAAAGTCAGGGAAACAGTTATTCAGAAGTAAAAGACCACAAGAACGAAACTGTGAAACGATAGACGTATCGTACCATTAATTACTAAATAGCTGGAACAACTAATCAGAGTATTTCCTTTGGTCGAGATGCATATACCAGGTCATCATGTAATTTTCTAAAGCATACATATCCAATAGTTATTAATAATATTTTTAAATAGTTGTTCACTAGATAGAAAAAGCGTACCTTTCAAAGCTGAAATATCTCCAACTTATCGTGCAAAGTCATGAAGCTGTGGCTTGTCCCTCGACTTTATAATTCGTTTTTTTCCGTGTCATGTGGTTTACCACCCTCTTGAATGTCTGGGAACTTTACATGATTTCGATTGTCAAGGGAAAAGAATTGTTTTTTTTGGAGCACGAGAAATTAAAGATCACGAAAGTCTTCAGTTATAGGAAACTTGCACATCAACGACGTGACAGCTGGCACATACAGGACTTTGGCCTGGTGGTCTGGTGACAGCAGTCATGATTCTAATCATTCTTATTTTTATAATTAACCTTTTTATAGTGCACAGGAAGTTAGGGACAAAAGTTGAAGTATGAGAAAAGTTGTGTCGCTGAACCTGTGAAAGGCATTTTTTTTTATTTTCTACCCTGGGTTATAGAGACAAAATGCTTCGTTTGATGCCCTCTTTTAATTTGTTTGTTTAACGTATTTTGCCTTGTGCATGACGATGCCAGAGCCGACAAACGGCTTAGACAGAAGATTAAACGTCCAAAAAGGGGAAATAAGGAAGTGGTCTACTTCCTGACGCCCAAGTCACTTCCAGGCTGAGGACCTCCCAATCCGGTACTGAGAGACTGAACGCAAACGTTTTATTATTTTTTCAGAGTGATTTGTTTTAGCAGAGGCCCTGGTTTCAGCAAACAAGGCTGACTAAGTTTAAAGAACTCTCCACCAAGGGTGAGGTTAATGAGAACTTCACTGAGGAACTAACTCAAGAATTCTTTGCAATTTTGTTACAGTGCATGGAAATGATAACATAAAACCAAAAAATTTCACGTTTGATGCGATCGAGAGAATAATAAAATAGTATATTGATTTGTTTTCGTTTTCCCAGTTTACTGGAATCTTTGTATATTTTTCAGACTATCCGTTAAAGTGTAAATAGTCAACATCAGAGTAAGGGAAAATTAAAATGCGAAGGATAAGTTAAAATGTACAAATAAATTTTCCAACAATCAAAACTGAACTGCGGCGAGATAGAAAGATGCTTCTGAGATGGATTGTCGACAGTGGCTGTATATTAAAGATGTAGAAAAACTTTGGAGTATTACCTGGTTCAATATAGAATGTTACCTCTCAGAATTTCAGCGCGCAAGTTGGCGATCACTACCGTAATGAAGATCGCGAAAGTTTAACGCTCAAAGAAATTCGGGGCACGCATAACGCTGGTGTTTGGACGGAACTGACACTGCTGAAACACGCCCCTAAAACAGGAGCATGACTCAGATAACACTGACCCATGACTCAGGAAAAGATGAAGATTCTTTCAGAGAAAATAAATATTGCTTGTTTATGATGATGATGAATCATTTATTAAATAGTACGCTTTGCAGTCTGGGAAACTGAATTGCGTGTCTCACACTGATATAAAAATAGATAATTACAATGAAACTATAAAAGACTACTATGCATCATTAATTAAAATATCAAATTTTTTTTTCATAATACAGCTAATCACATATGTAATGGCTTATAATGAAGGAATTCTTAAATCGATCTGTTCTACACACAGGAGTGCCAAAAAGATTCCAGAGAAAATTTGGCTAGTTTCGTTCATGATGAGAGGGTACTGAAGGACAAAGGAAGGAACTGAGAAGAGTGTCGTTTGCAAAGAATCCGTTAATTGGAAAATTAAAAAGTTTGGTCTAAATGAACTATTCTAGCATTTCGGACGGAGGGTGATGAGACCGAAGCGACTACACCAGTGTTTGTGAATATGTAACTGTTCAGATGAAGATGCACTCTGTAGAAATGCCGAATTAAGCAATGTAATGTGTTATGTTAGGGCAGTTTTCAATTGACTTGTCAAAAGTAATTTCCCGCTTGCTTTGGTTCTGTTTCACTTCGCTCTGTGATTCGCTAACAAATTTCCCGCCACTTTCTCAACCAATGAGAAACAAAACAAAAACAGTCCTGTCGTGCCTCGCTCGCACGCGTTTTCCCGCGCTTTGGGCCGGTTACATGTATTTGCTTCGAGTTCTGATTGGCTCATTGCGCTGTTTACAGTCTCATGATTAGCTAGAGAGGCTAGAGTAATAACTTTTGGTTTTGGTTTTACAACACTGAAATGAAAACTGAACTAATAGAACATAGAAATAACTTTTTCAGAGAATTTATGAGTGACTTAGCTCAATTTCATTTTCCACATTGAGCTGGCAAATTATTGCTTGCTAGATTTATTAATTGATGTTTTCTAAATAATTTAATTATCATAACATTTTGAGCTCGGGAACCGCCAAATTAGATTGTATGTGCTAAAAGCATTAAGACCTGATTAAAACTTTTAAAATATAAGTTACCTTTTTTACGGGAGGGCTGTTTTTCCGCACTGCAGATTTGACGCTGTTTTTAAATCCTGCTTTCAATCGATTAACAGCAAAGTTGAAAAATAATTTTTCCGTGCAGCGACAACATTAGCAAACGGAGTGTGAAAATAAGCTGAAAACTGCCTAGGACATTGATTGAAATAATCCCCTTAAAACCTCTTGTTGACATATACACCCTTTTATTTTTAGTATGGGCAATGTTTCCTGTGCATGCAGGGAGGTAGACTCACTCATCGTTGGCAGGGCTCACACGGGGGGAATCATGTCCTCTGTCAGTGTGTTGAGTGACTTCTCTATACAGTTAGAATAAGAGACGATAGCCGTCAGTCGTCAACTGCGATTATTATGGCAGCAAATTTTGATATACAGAGAAAAGACGAGGGTTTGGAGGTTTGGATGAGACTTCAACTCCATGAGTGGCTGCGACGTTAATAACAAAGGGAAGCAAAGAACAGAAGGAAACAAACAGCAGCAGCAACAACAACAACAACAACAACAACAATGAGCAAATTCTGCAATAACGGTACAAACAACAAGACTAGAAAAAACAAGAAAGCTGCACGTGCACAAAGGAATCAACGTAATCGATAATAATTACGTTAGCTATTATGTATGGCATGTTCGATGTCACGATACATCTATCAACATGTTATGTTAGTAACAGTCTTCCTCTGAGTCAGACAAACCGTTACGCAATTCCAAAAAAGAACGGAAAACCGCACTGACGAAAAAAAAAAAATTGCTGTTCTTTCGACGAATTTCCTGTTACAAGGTGATTACGTTATACCGACACTGTGTCATGGTTAACTCGTTGAACACATGTTTCGACAACTATTTTGAGATTTGCCGTCGACTGTCGTCCTACGGATAATTAATTTATACCTGCCAGGAGGTTGCAAGCAGGCTTTTTTTTCACCTCACCCTCTGCCATCATATCTTGTACTAACTTAAAGACAACCTCCAATGTTGAAATTAATTCTTTATTGTTTTTATTTATTATTAATCAATATTTTAAATTTCAATTTCAATTAGTTTTGAAAACATGCAAGCAAGATACAGTGTAAGAAGAACTACCTCGCGTGCGTATTATGACGTCATTAATTTGTCCAATCATTATAACAAAAACAACCTGTTGTTTTTGAGAAAATATACCCTGAAAAAAGCGAGAACCACATTTTTCGTACGACAAAATATTGTAACGATCTACTCAGGGTTCACTAGATGACAATTTTTGAGTAGATATGCAGCAAATCTCAAAACAGTGGCATCCACGTTTCGATTACTTCAGTCTTTTATGGAACATGTGTTCAACGAGTTGACCATGGCACCTCTGGGAATAGGGAGGGGTTTGCGGCTCGGTTCTTCAATTCAAACCGTGACCTTTTTTCAGACAGCAGACCTGGGCCGCTATCCGTTTTCAGACTGGGCTAAAAATTCCACACGATACTGTCGAGTCTCCCGTAAACGGACACCCTTGGGGCCAGAAAAAGTGTCCGCTTAAGAGAGGTGTTCGCTTGTAGGAGGTTACAAACGGTAGTGTTTGTATGAAGCTGCGAACATGACCAAGTGTCCGCTTACGAGAGGTGTCCGCCCACGGGAGGTGTCCGTTATCGGAGGATCGACTGTATTTCAGAAAAAAATGGCCCAAGCACCATACTCTTTGACGTCGCACTTACCTCGATACCCATGTAGCGTATATAGGAGAGTCCCCCCCGGGAAGGGGGGGTGGTAATGACCTTCATGTAACAGGAAGTTCTTGCAACATCAGTTTTTGGCGGTTTTCCGTTAATTTCGGGAATTGTGCAACGGTTTTGATTCCAGGCCGCCGGGCAAATTTAACTCAGAGGGAGAGAGTAACATGTTGATAGATGTATCGTGATTTTGAACAAGGCTTAGCTAACATAATTATTGTCGGTTATGTAAACGAGATGATTGGTTCATTCAACAGATTCTTGTCTGCACGTACAGTTTTCTTGCTTTTTGTTTTACTCTTGTTGTTTTTACCGTTGTTGTATGAAAATAACATAATAAATGACTTTATTTAAGTGTCCAAGTATTTAGCGCTGTAGCGCCATTTGGAGATACTATAAACCAGTGAAATAAATATGCAAACTGAAAAGAACATTGTTAAAAATCCCAACTGGTGGGAGACAGATCAGTTGGCTATTTAGAAAGCATTGCCTTGGAGCAGGACTCGAACCTGGGGCCTCCAGATTACACGTCCGGCGCCCCTAACCTCTAAGCCACGTCGCCACACCGGAGTTGTAGTTTTTAGTCAGGTTTTGCTTGCAATGGCGATCAGCTATGGAATGACCCCCCAGGTTCTCTGAACAGGCGATAAACGTGTCGTCTTTTACACAAGAGCTTAAATCATCCGTTAAATCTGTTAAGCCCTATAACCGTTCCCTGTGGTTTAATTTTTCAGCTTCCACGTAAGGCAGTTTTCAAGGTAACAGATTGAAACACCGAAGGTAAATAAAGCTCCCAGTTGGCTTCATAGCTCAGTTGGTAGAACACTGCACTGATTGGGAAAAGAGGGAAGAAGGAGGGGGTAACCACCTGACTTACAAAGTGCGAAATGACCTGACTTGTAGTTTTCAAGGTTACAGATTGAAACACCGGAGGTAAATAAAGCTCCCAGTTGGCTTCATAGCTGAGTTGGTAGAACACTGTACTGGTTGGGAAAAGAGAAAAGAACGAGGGGGTGACCGCAAACTAACAAAGAGCGAAATGACCTCGCAGAGGTTATGTTTCCAAATACTCAGTTTTGCAGCTGATAAAGTTACGTACATATCTGCGTTGGTCTCTTATTTATTAATTCTTTCATCCGCAGATCAAATTTATGAATATCACGTATTTCACTTGTAGACCATATCTGTTCGTCTGTATCGGACAACCGTCATGCTCACGAGCAAAAGTTGTATTTTGCGCCATGTTTGTCAGAGTTCCAGTTCTAAAATACCAGAGTTCACCGGTGGAACAGATCAGTTCACTTTATATGACTCTCCTTGATCTAACTAATACTGTTTGCTCCGTGTTGAACACAAAGTGAACAAATTTCTGTGAAACCTCCTTTTGCCTCTGCGCACACGTTCTCCGCATCTCGCGATGGTCCAAGAAAGTCGGGTTTCTTAACAGCGGTTCCTGCTAAAACAGAAATATTTTTGCGCGGTTTATAACAACGCGGTAAAAGCATGTCTTGGCAAGTGTTATTTGAATCTGAAAAGAAAATTAAGGTAACAATGCATTTTTCAGGATAATAATAAAAACAATTAAGCTTCAGTTTGGGGAAAAATGCTTTTTATGATTGTTTTGTTGCTTAATTATCTCTGAAAAATGAGTCGCTACCCCCAGTTTTCTTTGTAGATTCCAATAACCCTTGCTGAGGTCTGCTTTTCGCGCATAGTCATAAACTGCGCAAAAAACCTCTGTATTGGGATGTACCGTCCTTAATTATAACCTGTTGTTTGATAAATTGAAAACTCATGAAAATGGTATTGATTGACACCTTTTCAGGCAAACGTAACCCTTTATTTATCTTGATGAAATTATGTTAACGGAACCATATAAAAACTCCATTCTTGGCCCGAAGTGGCAACAACTCAGTTTTCAACAATGCAAAAATTGCGACGGTTTTTTATTTATTAAATACGCTACTAATTAAATGCAAGTTGACAAATGAATGCGGTGGGTACAAATGCAAGCTATATATAACCTGTTTTTTTTTTTTAATTTGCGTTTTAAAAAGTTTGTTCCACTTAACAGCTGGTGTTAAAAATTGTGATTGCAATGGGCCATTCCACAATTGTCAGCTTTTGATATGGACGAAGTGACCATTTTCTTGATATCGCTGGAAAGAGCGCCAATAAAACAGTCAATTTTGAGAATCATTTGTTGAGGAAATTGCACAGATATTTTCTTACGGGGTTGGGGTGAGAGAGGGAGGAACAAGGGTATCCGCTGACAAAGGAAGGACTCATCGATCTACAATTTACACCAGTGAGTCGACTCCCGCTATCTCAAACCACTAAAAAAAGGAAAAGAAAGCAAACAAACAAACAACTTCCTGAAGCAGTCCGAGAGAATCAGTATCCATTGTAAACATTGTGCCTGGGAAGTGAGATTCTACTTGAGATAGAGAATGGTTCGAGAGACGTAACAGTTATTCCAGGTAGGGGGTGTCTACTGTGTTTACGCAATCATAGTGAAAAGAAAAAAAATAATGATGCATTACTCAATGGCGTATAGTCAGATGGCCTCTCCCTCTGATTTCCCATCACCCCATAGATTAGCCACTAATGCTGGTAAAAATATCTTCAGTCTTAAAACGTATGAGTTGTCTGATTGAATCAAAATGAGACTGAGAATTTTGTTGGTAAGTTCCTGCGAGAGAGCTTATCCTTTCTTGGTTCTTGCCATTCTTGGAACATTTGATAAGGGCCGCGAACTTACTTACTCCACCTTCTGGGGCAGATTATGAAGTAATTTTGAGTGATTTAATTACTTTTGCACATCAGGAGGGAAGAATGTCATTGTACAGCTTTTATGAATTGTCGGGCAATATAACGAAAATCGATCTCCATGAATCTCCAAGCCGAGAGACTATAAAAACCTCTTTTAAAACTGATGCACTTAGGCAGAATCATTTACAATATACTGTGTTGGGAAAATGATGATTTTGGTACTACAACGTTTTCAGTTATGCTTTTATACAATTATTCCACTCTCTTAGTTTTAGCATTTCGGCATTATATTATAACAATTGTTATTTTTTGTAACTGAGCTAAACTTTTAACACATCATCGGCGACGACTCTATTCGGTTCCGTGACATCTCTCCCGACATTGGGCCGCCATTTGCCATATAAGGAAAATACTGTTCGTGATTTGGGTTAAAGTGAGGCTGAGACGAAGACGGCGTGAAATTTGGAGGTGAAAAGGCGTTGATGCTGTTATTGATCAGCTTCTGATAATTTGCCTGTCTTTGCATGTTTGCCATTTCTTGGAAGTTGTGTTTGTTGGGCCAAGAGGCGCCATTAAATGTGAAATTGTTGAACTGTTGGGGAGGAACTTGGATGGATGGCTTTGTTGGATCTTGAACTTGCTGTATCGGCGGAGAGGGAGATTTCCTCTTCACCGCTGGTTTTGGTTTACTTTGCGCCCCTTGCTGTTGCTTGTTTTGTTGTCGAAACTTTGCCCTCCTGTTTTTAAACCATACCTAGGCAAACGTGAAATGCAAATTAATAAACGATAATAATTAAAAAAAAAAAGAAGGAAAACATGACTACAATGTATGCCGCTGACCTTAATTCGACTTGACAGAAAGAAAATGAAAGAAAATGAAAAATGCTTCAGGGTGTAATGTGATAAAAAATGTTTTACATATAGCCGGAAGTTTTGATCTAAGAATAGACATAAATCGACAGCTAGATTCCAACAACACTCCAGCTTGGTGCGGTGTTAAATGGCATGCGCTGTAGCAAGGACGTTCATTGTTCGAGTCATGGTCAAACAAATACACGGCTTTTTGTTATTTAAGTTACTTCAGAGGAATGGGAAAATGTATATAGGATAGCGAGAAAATAAATATGTCAGATCGATAAAAGCTATGAAGGAAACGATGAAAGAGAAACAATCGCGTGAGTCTAAACTAAGATTACTGACGCCCACCACTTGAAAGGGCAAGAATTTCAAACAGGGAGCATCGCAAACAATTTCCCACCTCACGATAGCAAATTCCAACGTTTCCACCGATTCTTCTGCAGTACTTTGGCCCAGAAAGCATATTATACACTAGAGGAACTTCTTCTCGACCAATTTACTACATTTAGGAGGCGACAAAAAATTTCGATCCGAACTTAGGCAGCACAGTCTGTTTCGTGCAGATTTTTAACACGTGTTTGGAGTGACACCCGATCGCCGGCCAGACGGCCGCATATGTCGCCAATGCGGGCGTCCAGTGATGAGATAACAGTTCTTTGTAAACATAGGAGTTGAATTCAATAGCATTAATAACAGCATAATTTGTGGATAATTGAGTGCTTACAATACACAATCCCTAACAACCAAGTTACGCCTCCTTTAAAACAGATCAAGAAGATTTCGGGCAGATCTATCATCTTCATCAAATGCTAATTGTTTCCGTGGCCCACGCAATGCCAAATATGCCCGTAAGTAGTTTGGAAGTATTTTGGAAGATCACCAAAAATGATGACCCGCGAGGACACCTCAACAGTAAATACAATAGACTGTAAGTTTGCCACTAACTTCGCTTCCTCGATGGAAATGTAATGAAACTTTAAGATGAGATCAGAAGGATAAAAGATCTCTTCAGGTTCGAGCAGTATGAGAAAGCAGCTTAATATATGGCATCCTTGACAGTAAAACTGCGATTGCGATTGAAGTATTGAGTGCTTGAACGTAACGAGGAAAGAGGCCACTAAACTTTGGAACGGCTACCAAGGCGATCATTTGTCCATCGGTTCTCTGCACTCCACACAAACAACATTAAGACCTTAGTTTAGACCCTAGCTCTTCCTACACTTACCTGCACTCTGCTTTCTGGAAGACTGATTTTCATGGCCACCTCCTCTCTCATGAATATGTCAGGATATTTTGTTTTTGCGAAGAGTTCGTCCAGAACTTCCAGCTGTGCTTTGGTGAAAGTTGTTCGTTCTCGGCGCTGTTTACGCGGAGGACCTTTTAAGAGGAGGAAAGAAAAATTAATCCCCTATGCCCTCATTTAACCGGCTGTTAAGACCTCCCCGGGAACTCATTTCAGCCATTAGTGTTGATAGTCAAGCGAGCCAACAACGCCTGGAAACTGTTCTCATTATTGCTTAATCTATTTAGTACATGAACGTGGCTTTAGGTGGTTTAACGAGAAATATAAATGACTTCATTTTCCTTCTCAAATTGAGAAGCAACCAAGTGGTGACATTTTATCAAAAATTTTGACCATCAATCAAGATCGCTGCTTCGTTCGCTGAAAAATATTCACGACTACCACTACAACTGAGCCTACTCTCACATAATGGAAGGAAGTTCGATGGATAATTGTATTTTGTTCTAACATTAATTATAGAGATATAACTGTTAAAGGTTTGGACTGCAAAAAGAACGTTTACCTTCCATAAATCGTGCTGTAAGGCACTGAGGACAACCCATGCAGGGTAAATATGGCGGCCAACCCAAATCCATCATGACACAATTTAACCGCAATATAGTTTCTTGGCTGGCCGTTGGATAGTTTGCCTTCTATCGTAATTCTCTTCAATGTGACAATTTTCAAATGTGCTCCTAAATTTATCACGTACGTGATAATCTGAGGGACTGGCCAATGATTATCGAGTATTTTGTGTCAGTCTTACTTAGTTGAAAGGATTATACTAAATGGGAAACGAACCCAGGTACGCACGTCAAAATGATAGAGATTGTGATTATTCAATTGTGACATCTTTCAGTAGACTAGAGGTGACCAGCAAAATGCAAAACAGCATCACTGGCAGTCAAGACTCACGAAAGAAAAGAGTCTCATTTGAACTTTATTCATTTATTATGGATATATGTCTTCGTGTTAAAACTCCCAGTCACTCATCAGTTTTCGTCGTTATAGTTGAAAAATCTCCTTGATATGAAAGGCAGGGAAGAACTGCTCGACAGCTATAATTTGAACCGTCATTTTATATGAATCTTATACAGCAAGTAGAAACCACGAATTTACACTTTGACCGACGAGTCTTGAGGAGGTATGTTGACTACTCAACTGACTCTTCTGAAAGAAACTCGTCTTACTCGCAGATAGATCAAAGCCTTGGTAGTATACGTACTGTACCTGTAGTCAAACAATCAATCAGCTTTAAATAACAGGGATTTAACGTTTTGGCTACGGAGATTATCCCCAAATCAGATTAACGCAACTGTCGGATCATCGTCAGGCAAAGGAAACGAACTAAAGATACGTATTTTAAAACGCATTCATGAAAATGAAAATGAAACACATTAATGAAAGTAGATAGTGGAACGACATACACTAACCAGTCAAAGCAGCGAATGTGAACGGAATTTTGCTCGAATTAATTAAAGGTGGGAAACATACATTTCAGCTTTCCAATTTAATGTAATTGGTAGCTCTACGATCTGTTTTCTTCGTTGCGTGAGACATGAAAGCTATGGATGCAAAGATGAATAAAGCGTTGTTGTCAAAATTTGTCCAAGGGTGGCTTAGACTCCCAACAACATGCATTTAGTGATAGAGACTAAACAATCATGTACGAGAATCAGCAGAGAGCGTCTGGTCCTAAACCACTTAGCCATATGAGAAAGATTATCTAGATTAAGACAGACATAACGACACCTGGACACGCAAGCCTCATTACGTCTTACCATAGATTGGTGCCTCGGGATTGTAGAAATCCATGCTGGGAGGATGGCTGTAGTTGAAACCATTTATTGCGCAGGGTGGCAGTCTTCCAAAAATACCATTCATGTCTACTCGTGTTTCGCTTCTCTGGAAAAAACAACCTGTGAACAACACCACACAGACAGTTAAGCGTAATCTTTTTGACCTTGTATGACCTAGGTTTTTTTGAATCACATGTGACAGGTAGGTCTTGTGTCGAGACCTGTCATTTCAAACCGATGACAAAAATAAACACTAAGATTTTATTCAGCGACAACTTAGTGTCACTGAGACGATTTTATGACAGTTTTATCTATCGCTAAGAACAGATATACTTCCTTTATGGGTCTGCTGATGAGAGAATGATTTCACCAGATCGATCACGAAAATCGTCTTTGTGATATACTTTCTGCAAACTGGTTTAAACGGTGCCTCCCAAAACGTGTTTCGCAATATAATGTGTGTTAAAACGTCAAAAAATGGGCAAGTTCTTTCCTTGTTTATTTTTACAATAAAAATGGCTTCTTAGATTTATGATATTTCAGTTCTTTTGTTCATTGTTCGTAGTCACGCGCTATGAAGTGGACGAATGTCTGAATAGACCCTTCTCCAAAATGGCGGCAACAGATTTGAATGAGTTAAAATTGAACTAAATGAAAAACTGATACCAGCACTGGAAAGAGACCTTTACTTTAGTAACCTTGCAAAGTTTCAGCATATTAGGTGTTATATCAGATTAGGAAATGTAAGATGAAATTTGACAAATTTACAGACGTTTGTATGACTGACCCCAGTCATACAAACGTATGTAAATTTTTCATTTTTCAACTTACATTTTCTCAGCTGACATTACACCTGATATGCTGAAACTTTGCAGGGTTACTAAAGTAAAAGTGCTATTTCTAGTGTTGGTATACGTTTTTAATTTTAACTCATTTGAATTTTCGGCCGCCATTTTGAGAAGGGTGTTATTTGGGTCCATCCGAAATCACTACCACGTGAATTTGGTCGACCACTCGACTCGCGTTGGTTGTTCTACTTTTTGCTGTGCGACACCGTGCTGACGAGAGCCAACCATCTCGAAGCAGCTGTCCACGGTTGCCGCATTCTGTTGATTCTCGGTTTGGTCTCTATCATGTCGCTGTGGTGTTAAATTTCCACGCAGTCCGATCAGCCTTGCAGAAGTTTGAGTCATTAGATTTATCGCATGGCTCAATGACTACAAAAGTGAAAGAGGGTTTGATCTACTCGAAATTTAAATCAATTGAACAGAAACTAAGTGAAAATAACTGAAAATAGTTGTTATGATTTTTCATTTATTAAACGGTTAGATTAAACGCATTGCTCAATGACTACAAAACTGAAAGAGAGTTTGATCTTCTCGATCTCGAAATTTACGTTAATTGACCGGTTAAGTAAAAAATAACTGTAAATAGTTGCTACGAACGTTCAATTATTATAGTGTTTGAGGGATAGAAGAAATTAGGAGAGAAAAAAAGGAGCGAAACTGAAGAAGAGAAAAAAAGAATGAAGAAGGCCGGGAACTGAAGAAGAAGAAGAAGAAGAAGAAGAAGAAGAAGAAGAAGAAGAAGAAGAAGAAGAAGAAGAAGAAGAAGAAGAAGAAGAAGAAGAAGAAGAAGAAGAAGAAGGAGGAAGAGGAGGAGGAGGAGAAAGAAAAAGAAGAAGAAAATGCAGAAGGACCTCTAAGGAGGATGAGGAGGAATAGAAGGATGGGAAAGTGAAGGAGAAGACGAGAAGGAAAGCAGAACTAGAACTACAAAACTGCGAATAGATAGTCTTACAATGTTAACGGAATATGTCGTTATTTCGTTTAGTCATTGCAGAATACGCGATAATCAATCCCGCGCGGAGTTTTGAGGGAGTATATTCCACAGATTACAAGCCATATGCGCGGGGTCAAAGAACACTTTTGATCGCATTCATACAACAACGAATTATGCGTGCGTTTGGATTGGTCCATTATCTTTTCTGAAGGACAGACACATACATGACGTCATTGGATGGTGTGACTCACTGCGTGGTCACACGAGTAGTCCACTGAGGCATAATGAAATTAATTTGTTAAGTAGAATTTGGCTAGCTGGGTTTGACGTAGGGCTTGTTTTGCTTTCCTGAGGGTCTAGATTGTTTTGCTGTCTAGGTCTAGCGGTAACCTCTGGCTAATAAAAAATGAAACAAATAAAATTTGTTTGACAAGATGTTGACTGCGGTCAACCAAATGCGCGTGCTGAATGCGTGAATACGTGAGATTAAGAGCAGGCGAAATCTAGGCTAACGTCATCAAGGTTACACCAAACGATGTAGCACGTACTCTGGAGAAAACGCGAATAATTTCAGAAGAATACTTACAACAGTAAACGGAACAGAAAAATCTGTAGTTCGAACCTAACTATCTTAGAACACGAAAAAGGGTTGAGTTAAATGTTCAAAACAAGTCCCTGGCAAGCGAAAATGATTGCGCATTACATAAACATAACGTTTACCTAAACCGGGTGGTGGCCTTGCCTAGAAGATTCAAATTGAAATGACCAAGAAATTAAACAAATAAAATTAAAAAACAGTATTTCCATCGATGCTGGAGGTAGTTATAGATCAAGAATTTTTAGCGATCCTCGAAGCAAGTAACCAACGTACTATATATAGGCTTTTGTTTTCTTCTGGATCTTCAAAACAACTTAAATTAAAGGAGTCATAGGCTAAGAAATGGCCAAAACGTAGCTAATAAAGTGAAGGTATACTACAAGAATTTTTAGCGAGACTCAAAGCATTAAGTATAACCAACGTACTATAGGTTGCTTTTGTTTCGGACCTTCAAAACAACTTTAAAGAGGTCATAGGCTGCGAAATGACCGAAAAGGGTAATAAATTGTTATAGCTTGTTATCACGCGGGAGTTACATTATTTCCTAATTTTATAAGTGATCCTACCCAAAGCAGTCCCAACGATTTCTTGTTCGATCTCTATTCTCCTCGTCTGTAAGACCGGCACTGCCCGATGTTTTCCTTATTGCTTGCTAGCCAAAATGAAATACGCTTGATGGCTTCAAGCGTGCATGTCAACGTCCCGACGGAATGTGAGGCGTGAGTGGACAGGTTGCGTCACAACAGTTAAATCCGGGAAGTTCAACCCACATCATTGGCGCCATTGCCAAAATTAAACTCTCAGCGATGTTTCGGGAAGTTAAATATTCTTTGGCCAAGGCATTTAGCATCTTTGGAGTACCACTTGGTCATTTAACACTTAAAACAGTTTTTACGAGAAAAATATAAACTCTAAACAATCAAAGAGCGATAGACGATGGTACTGCTTAATGGCTTTGATTCAAATTAATAACAGTTTGACTCCGCAAGGCAGGCCGGACTCTGGACTAAGAAAGACCCATGGGCAAGCAGAAAGCTGTTTTGTTATTTTGCAGGGCAAAGCTGTAGGGATCACCAGGATCGCCATATACACCATTAACCCTTAACTCCTAAGGAATTCCAGAAAACAATTTAGCACTATACACTTAAGCACTTGAACATAATGGCAAGATTTTTCCTGACAACAAGTCAATCATTAACAACTTAATTTTGACTAACTCGTAACGCGTACCAGACTTGTGGCAAGGTTTTCGATTTTTCCTTGACAGGTTTCCTTGTTGGAAAACTGGCGCGTCAGTACTTGTCAAACAAAAAAAAAAATTGTTAGAGAAAAACGTTTCAAGGCGAAATTC
Organism: Pavona decussata; assembly: GCF_977016875.1. NCBI lineage: Eukaryota > Metazoa > Cnidaria > Anthozoa > Scleractinia > Agariciidae > Pavona > Pavona decussata. Next base: position 1,504,963 of record NW_028145452.1, read on the forward strand.
GCTTTTAAAAGCGTAATGGGCTTTAGTTGTTTAATGCTACTCAACTGAAAAGTCGTACAGAGTCAAAAATACCTCGACGTCTTTATTGCATGACCTACGTTGGGAATTGGCTAAGTTGATTATACCTTAAGACACTAATGAAATGTAATCCTGTTTAAAAAAGGCGGAAAAATACGATTTGCACGATAACTGGTTCTCTTGGTTTCTTGACCTCTGCACGGTTCCTAATTCAAAACATATTTTTCTCCCAGGCGATGGATGCATCTCAAGCTGGAACTAAAGGGATTTTTATATGATCCGTTTCCACAATGTTAAATTGTGAAGCGTTGTAATTACAATCAAGTAGTTTTGTATATTTCAGGAAAAGTCGATTTGACCTCAGTTTAGATGAGCAGGGATATCGCAGTGAAGGTGACAGCTCTCGCCTTTCCACCAAAGGTGCCCCAGGTTTGGATCTCAGGGGTCAGTTTCACTATGTGGGTTGAGGTTTTGGTGTTTGCCTGGTTTTCCTTCCTTGACTGAAACACCTCATGCATTTCTGGTAGATGCCCACATTGAAACCACTTGTCAGTAAAAGGTCTTCCTCTGAATATCAGGAATTTCGTGATGCCCTTGTAGTAATATTTCTAATAAGCTTTGTTTGCTTGGTTGCTATATATACACAAGTCATAACTAGGTCAAGGAATGTTTGGCGATTCATTTTTTTGCTTTTCAGAAGAAACTACAGTATCAAATTATACCCTGGGGCAAAATCTGGTACCTTTACTTAAAAAAAACTGATTTTGTCAAGCCATTGGCCCGTGTCTGAGGAGCAACCACTGTCTAACAGTGTTCAGTTGTAACAATGAGTCACAAATTTTTAATTAATTCTTTCTTTTTCTTTTTAGCCATTTCAAACATCTCAAGTAGTTTCAAATCCACAAAAACGTTATCAAATTTCTTTCAGCTGTTCCTACCATCTTCCAAACCGGAAAATGTTTTTTTAAATCCGAAAGTCTTTCCCAAATCCTTAAAGCTCTGCTAGAGAATACGTTTTAAATCCAGCAGTTGCTTGTCGCCTAATTAGCTGTAACTAGGTAGCGTGCATGTGTGCAAGAAAATGGCCGCAGTTTGAATCCAAACTGTTACGTTAGATTTTGTAACCTATCGCTGGGAAAGACAAGTAAAAGTTTGTGCATTGCCTTTGTGTAATTTTAATCTACTCAAGTACACCCTCCAAAACTGCTATTTTTGACACGGTAAGTCCTTGCACGTTTGTTTGGGCATGTTCCAAGTTATCTATTGTACTCTGGCTCAAACCTTTATTGCTCCCATCGTTTACCTTGAAAAAATATTCCAACGGCAAAATAGAAAAGGTACAGTTCGAAAAAGGGATAATAGCATCAAGGTTTTGAGGAATGTTAATAACGGAACACCCGGGATATGCCCTAATAATAAAACACATCTCTATAATTGCACGGTCTGATTGGGTTTGTGTCTCCCTTCATGAACAATTCTACCTTCAACGCAAGCGTGCTCAATTTTTCTATAAATATTCTTAAATCACAAGATAAAAAGTACCGTAAATTAATAATTATAGGAATTTGAAACATTTACTGGTTTTTGCTAGTCTTGTGAAATTTGTCAACCGGCGTTTAGTCAAGGGAAGCCCAAATGCTCCACTGAGGAACACGTTGTCGTCCTGAACCAATTAGGGGAAAAACCCGATTAACTACTTAAGGACGACGGGTGGACTCACAAGACAAACAGCCCAGGCAAGAAATGATAATTTAAGGCGGTCCAAGAAAGGAAGATTATGTCTAGAGTAAGAGACAAAAGTTTAGTACATCAAAATGTAAATTACCCAATTAAGTTAAGATGGCAGAACCTTACAGTACGTCAAACCAGAATGTCTGACACCTAACTTTTTCTAGATCCTGTTCTCTAGACTAGCGTGATGCACTGACGAGTTCAAGGGATTTTCAAGAAAAGGTTACTTTGCCATGCACAGCTTGCAGTTGTAAAATAGTTAGCATATTTTTCTTCCGTGCTCCTGGGTCGTTTCTTGGAAGGGTTTCAAGTGCTTTGTATGGGAAGAAGCACAAAACTTCACATTTCTATCATGAAAACGCTGAAAAAAACTGGATCATTTTGACGTTATGCGAAAAATTATCTTGGCTTACCGCAAAACAAATAATGAAGTCAGTGCACACATGAAGCAACATTCCAGTCATCCAAATATTTATTGTTGATGTACCAAAAGATCTTTCAGGCAAACATGCGGTAAAAGCGATGGAGTAATTTACTGGAACTTGTCTCCTTTAGAAAAGTTTGTTATTTCTCGTTTGGAAAATGACTGCTTTCCTTTCAGGACCTTTCAGTTATTCAAGTTGGTGTAGGTTTTTACTAAATAGGTGTGTAATCACATAATCTGTTTTAATAAATAAATCCGAACGAAACGTGGTGAGATTCTATTGAAATACAATGACCAAATTTTGCCACCCAGGAAAGCATAGATCGATAAAGCTTGTACATGTGCCTCAATAATTACACATTTGGCTGGCATTTATGCAAAGAAAGCAAACGCTTAAAGCAATCACTACTGTACAAAATGAAAAGACGCCACAAGAATATACCGGATATCATCAACATAGCCACATTGTACATAGGATTTTATCCCGATATTATGCGACAGCATAATAAACAACATTACGGAAAAATAGTATCCATTAACGTTTATTTGGCGTTTAGCTAGACTTTGTGATCTATTTTTTTCTATGGATGTAAGGGTTAGAATTATAATTTTATAACTAAGAGTTTGAGCAGGGTCGAAGCGCTGTACAACAGACGCTTAGGATGCCGCGTCATGTTATTGTTTCATCAGAATAACGGTTTAAAGCCGCCATTAGATCTCCCTTGCTTGAATTAATGTCGGTGAGGTTGTCTTAGATGAGAAAACAGAAGAAATAATTAACATGAATGTGTAATCAAAGTGAACAGTTACTATTTTATAGGTCCAAGGACAGAGTCTCAAAAATGTATTTATGTCTGGCATTTGGAATTGAGCTGCTCTATGTTGTACATTTGAAGTTTATTTCTTCTTTTCTTATAAAATCTTTGCTTGCTAAAAGGCGAAAGAGCACGGTCTATATAAGGATGTCTTCGGCTGTTTTGAAGTTGGAATATTGTTGGTTAGCCTCTCAGAGTCTCTCTCTTGGTACAACAGATTTACATGTCATTGCTTACACATCGCCATTTTGACAGCCCTCGAATATCTTATACTGCTTCCAAAGCTTGGAACTCTCTCTCAGACGAGTTTAGGTCAATGACTAATATCAAATTATCTAGACAAGAAGTGCGCAAAATTTCATCTTTCAGATAACTCTTTCACTTATTTACAAACGTACATATTATTTGTTTCTTTCTCGGCACATTAGCATGGATTTTGCTAGAGGCCTAAACAGCCTCAATCAGATCCGAGGATAAATAAGGTTTCATTTATCTTGTTCAAAATAGCACTGCCTGTAGTAGTATTTCCATTTACCATTGCCCCAGTCACAAGGCTACCATTAAACTTGACTTTAATTTAAAGTCACATGGTGTGTTCTCTTAGATAGAAAAACATGCATAGTGTGTCTAAATACAAAGCTCTATTGGAGTTATATTTGTACCTTGCTGTTCCTAGTGAATGGCCTTCGTTCTCGTTATGTACTGAGGTTTTCAGTGAGGTTTTTTGCGGGTGTGGGACTTTTGTTTTACGAGTTGCAATTGTTATTGAATTCGAGTTGGTCGAAAATTGCCAAGGTAGCGAGAGAGAGCCAAATATTGAAGTGCCAAGAAGAGAAAGAATATCCCCTCTCATTGTGGTTACGAACCTTTCTCCGCGTACAAGGGATCGGAAGAGGAAATGAAGTATGTCTAAAACGTTTTCGTATTCAGTCTTCAGTCTTAAACACTCTCCTATTCAAATCTTGAGGCGAGTTAATGTACCACATTCACTTGGACCAGAATCAAATTCCTCAGAACCCGGGGTCTTATGCATGCAATGTCTCTCGGTTTCAACAGTATTGACTATTGGAATGAAACGTCTTTGACCAGTGCTTTCCTGTGGAGTTGTGTGATATGGCGGAAAAACAGAACTATGATTTTTTCTATTTTCTAGATATTAGCCAACCTTTGGGAGTGGGTGGCATAATGCATGCAACAATGAAACTCCATGTAATTGTTTTGACAAGCTCTGATTTCTTTTTCGTGTGTTTCTCCTGGCATTAAAACATCCCTTGACCAGGGCCATATCAATTTTACTAAGAATATTCCGCACGAACGCGTGCGATTGTTTTGTGAAACTTTTCAATACTGTTAGTCTGTCGTTCAACAACCTTTTTGGAAACGTTTTGTGCCAGTTTTTTTTTAGGGAATTGTTCAATTTTGTTTCTGCACACCCGCCAGTCCATTTTGGCCCCAACTAATTTTATTTCAAAGGTCAGCTCACTTCAAAAAGGACAGCTGGGGTTTTATTTTAAAAAAAGCCAATTACCCTGACATGACTTTTAAAATATTTTCACAAATCTAAAAAAGCACGTGTGAAGTTGCTGTTAATCGTTTCAGATCTCCAAATTTCTCACTTTGTTTTTTAAGTGAATGGGCCCAGCGTTGAATGTTCTTGGTTGTCAAGGTGTGATCCCTTGCTTGTAGATATGACTGATTGGTACTTTGCTTTCTTGTGGTTCATAGTCTGACACAGTGGTATTTAGAAGCAACCGCAACTGTAAAACATTTCTATTCACATTTTCAGTTTTCATGGCATATAATAATTTTTTTGGACTTTTTGAAACAGTCTTTGCTTCAGTAACTCGGCGAAAAATTGTTTCATCTCGCTCTAAACTTCACTGGATTTAATTTCAATTTTTTTTCTCCGACTTCAAAGACATTACACTTTTGATCAATTAATCAAACTTTTGTTCCTGTCAATTGTTAATTCCTGATTATTTTTACCCAAGCTGTAAACAGTGCAAGTAGCTTTGTATTCTTTTCATTTTAATTCAGCGAAAAAGGTTTCCCTTACAGTTAAGTGAAATTAAAACAGCGAATATTTTCTGTCTTTTTGGTCAGTCTTCTAGATTTCTAGGAACTACAGTAAAAATCCGTTATCGCTTTACTGAACTCAAGATCTGACTAGTAATCTACGCCATGTTTTGTAAGAAACAAAAACGGCGTGTTAGTCAAACGAGGAAACACACGCTCTGAAGTATGATAGTTTCTAAACGTCGTTTCTTTTAAGATAACTTCCAACTTTCCTTCTTTGTAAAACGGATGAAACTGCCTTTTCTTCTCGTTGCGTGTTTTGTGGTTAGGTTTATTATCAGTTTGTCAGTGAGCCTGGCACCCCACAGCTGTGAACTTGGCGGGAAATGTCATGCGCTGAGGGTCTGCGATTGTGCAACATCCGTTCCATGTGCCAATCAACCAAGCACTGGACTGTCCTCATTACAAAGGACAGCAAGTCTGCCACTGTTTCAAAGCCACGGGTGGAAAACTCCGAAATTTTGACGTCGTTCCCAGCAACGATGCGAGTTTTACTGGGAGCAGTTACGAATGTTGTGTGTCAGGGATTAAACTATTATCCCATTATCAGCAAATAAGCTTCGTAGGCCGTCAGCGTTTAAGTAATTGCAATTATATCTTCGTCAAAAGGTGTCTCTTTGTCTTCATTGTTGTCTCCGTCTTGACATTTTCTAAACAGGCAAAAGATCTGGGAGATCTTACGCGTCCATACTATCCATAAATGTTGCTTACGATTCTGCCCGTTCTTTTAAACCTCCAACGACTTTTAATCATATCATGAGCTATTATTTTCTTGTTTTGTTACTGAAATACAGTGTACTGAATGACAAAATACCACACAAAGCTATCTCTGAGAAACTTTCATTTTAATGGTCGTACCGGACGATTTTATGCACATACTCAAAGTTGGAAACCACATTTCTTGTCTTCGACCTTGAATTAGGCAGTTACAGATCCATCTAGAGCAGGAAATTGGTTAGCGCTGTGGGTTTGACGAATATTGTTTACAGATACGCCCCCTCGATTTACACTTCCAAACAAAACGCAAATGATCTCCTGGGACCAGCACTGAGTTGTTTGATTAATTATTTTGGAAAAGAAAATGTGAGCAGATGTTTTTGTCTTCTTCTTGAAATAAAGTTTAGTTAATGAAAAAGATCACTAGGTATTTGTTTCATTTACATCTGGTTCAGCGATGAATGAGATTTTTTTTCTCAATGCCGTGTCGTCGTTTCGACCGGGTCAAAACACTACCAGGCTTGTGAACGTTGTCAAACGCTCGTTTCTTAGAGGGCTACAAAAAGCCGTATTGTCTGTAAACTCGGTAGGCTCCAGGTATTCAAAGAAACTGCTGAACCATTGCAAGGACTGTGTCAGAGCATAAAATGCTATGTAAGTATATTTTCCGAGGTATCTCGGTGATGATCGTTTACTGAATAGGTGAGGTATGTACACAGTTCAAAATGTTGTTACTCGTTTTCTTAGTATGCTTCTTACCTAATTGATCTGTCTTTTATCTTCATAAAATAGTCTAGTCTAAATTATCCCGTGTGTTTTGGTCATCATATATACATTTTCCTATCATTTCTCACAGCATTATATTTTAAATTGTCGACGCCTCACTCAGCAGCACTGAAAATACTGAAAATTACATTGAGCGACAATGGCGCCTAATTTGATTCAAACAAAAGCGTCAAACTGTTTCTGCTTTCTGAAGCTTCACGTGTTTTTAGTCATCGCTGGAATACGACGTTTTACCGTCGTATTTAAAGAGTGATATTGAAACAATGATGGATGCATAACAGCAAATACTGAATATAATATAATTTTAAACGGTATATAATTTTAAAGCGTAAAGACCGCAAACGGACTAAGATCTACATGTATCTTTGATACACTTCATTTGAAATTTTATTCTTTTTTATGAAGTTAATTTGACCTTAATTTTTGCTACAAAACATTACATTATGAACATCCACTAAAATGTCTAACAATAAACACAACGCCTGTACATCTGCTCATTTTAGGAGCACTTTAGTGCGTTAAATAGATTGCTTTGTTATTCTTTTAAAAATATATTGGCATCGGCTGATGCAAGACGGAAAAGTTGAACACTCACTGAAATTCTCGATCGCCGTTCGGAATTTCTTAGTCACTGTAATACACTTTCAGCTACGGTAACGTAAGCAATAAATCATTTACTCGCGCGGTTGCAGTGCTGTTGTGTTTTAGTAATTAGCTGACATCAGTTGTTCGCTGAGATTGGTTCATTGGAACGCGGAAAGCCCACGGTTTAATTCAACCACGGGTCGAGAAAACACGGCAAGAAAGATATGAGACAAGTATGTATGAGCTGCTGCACATACACTGGTGTGATGAGACAAACTCGCTTCGTGATCGTGATAATTTGAAATTCATATTCATAGCCAGATCATCTTCCTTTCAGCAAAATACTACAAACTATCGCTACATCGACATTTATACAACTCAAAACACTAGTATTATATTTAATAAACCAGGCATGGATCTCAGATAAATGAACACGTATAGATAAAAGCAAACGTTGGAAGGGGATACATCACTCCTAATTATAAAATCAGTCTCACCTTCAGCTTTCAAGAATACACGTGCACCTTCCCGACTGTACAGTAAATGACGCGATTCGTGTGTGTTTCCACAGTGCTTAAATTTCGCGTTGTGATCCTAATATCTCCTGTAACTGCGTAGCGATGCTTCCAGCAAATCCCTTCCGGTGGTGTTTCCTTTGCAGCCCCCAGTGGCTATAAATATTGTGGTGCGTACGCTGTGCGCGATGATTTGAGAATGAGCAGAGTACTAGTCTGACTAGTTTGGGAGGTGATTTCTGCTCTCTGTCAAAAATCGTGGATTGTAACTATAGCATAGGTCAGAGAGGACACGAGTCAGCCCTATTTTTCAATGGGTCAGTATTTGATGGGAGTGGCCTAGCAAACGGATACTAGAACAGCTCAAGTCTGGGCTTTTCTACAACCTGCTTATTAAAGCTGTTAAACTGACCATTGTTCTAAAAACTTTAACCCTTTCTGAGAGGGCCAAACTAATTTCCTAGATTAAAAAAGTGAAAATTGCAAACGCAGACCATGATAAGCGGGAAAAGAATAAGAAAATGCCCCTGCAGTGATAGCTTTGATTTGAATGGTTCCTCATATACCGGAACAACGGTGACAAATGGATATTATGGTTTTTGGTTGATGGTTTCTTTCAGTTTCTGTCTCATTCGTGCTCTGAATGTATGCAGATTGTGTTAAATTAGCAGGCGATTTAATGTGGCAGCCGATAAAAAACTTGTCTTAAATTCATTTCCGTTGCATACATAAATTGAAAAAATTTTTCTCTTTCTTTTTTATCTCGGAGTTTAACTCATAGTTTCCATTTTTTAAAAAACCTATACTGACGTTGGAAGAGGAATTTTTTTTTCTGCTTTGTGAAACTACAGATGATTGCTGTTCGCCAGAAATTAAAGCGATCACGCTATCGATGCTGGGGAGATCAGTGTACTAACTGCAGTTTATGATAGGCAGGATTAATTCAAGTGCATTTATAGCTAGGAGGCAGATTATTCTCGCCTTTGTCTCCCACAATTCTGTTAAAATCCTTTTGTCGCCAAAGAGAGAGACAAATCGCAATGAATTCCTGAGTCGAAAATTTAAGGACGAGTTTTTCAGCTCTGCGTTACAATCTTGAACTGAATGTCATGAGGTTTTCGAAAAAATAAAATAACCTTGCTGAAAAGTAAATTTTTAGCAAGGTTTCTTCTAGATACTTATGCGATGAAATATTAGGCATATCAATTCTCATCTGTGTGGGATGTTTTTGGTAATTAAGAACGTTCTGGTTAAACACTGTTTGTGAAATCAATTCTTACACACAAAGTTTTAAGTTTTAATCATGTTCAGCAAATAACCATAAGTATTTTTTCCCTATGACTTCAATACGCTTCAAAGTCTTTTAAAAGTCTGTTAATATGAGTTTGTTCGTTTATTTATTTTATTTTATTCAGTCAACAAATATTTATACAGGGAGTATGCAGTTCAGCATAGCCTTGTTTAAATGGAGTCCCGTATCATCAGTTTGCCTTTTTACTTTAGCTCAGTACTTCATTGACCAAACAGATAATTCCCATTTCTACCACAATGGAAACCATCTGTTGGACCGATGAAATTTAACAAAGTATTCGCGGTATTTTCCTTTGGTGTTGTGCATTAGTTTGCATCAATTGTTGGCTTAAGGCTGTTTTTAGAATCTCTCGCTACTGACCTTTTCAAGAATTTAATTCAAAGCCGACCGCCCACCTTTTCTGAACTTACGGTGGTCGTTTGCAAGAAAGTTCACTCGGTTTGAGGACAGGTCAGTCAAATGGCTGACTTTGATCATGACAGAGATGGCGTAGTTCAGTATGACTTGATTTCTGTCTGCCTGAACAACTCTCAACTTGGTGAAGTAGCTGTGAGAGCATTAAAGACTTACACCGCTAAGAAAGCATTTATGGCTTGTTATCACCCCAGCCCTTTCGCTTTTGACGATTACCATATTTCCAAGCCCATTCTTTTTTTCTAATTTTGAAGCCCTCGGTGATTAGATAAGATAACTTAAAATTGCCAAAAATATCCTGATCCATTGTTGGCAAGTTATCTCTTGATTGTTGCTCCTTTTTAATCTGTTTGAAGCGTCTTTTAGTCACTCAGTGTGAGTAAGTGGTTAATTAGTGTGGTTGCTGAATGGTAAGCCTGTTCCTTCCCTTCATGTAGTAGGGAGTGGCGCGAAGAAATTGCGCGCGCAAAAGCGAGAAGTAGCCTGCATAGCAAGTGTTTCAATACGTTTTTTTTGCGTATTTCAATGTTTTTAACGCGGTCAAAAAGCGAAAAAGGCATAAGACCCCACTGAAACGCATGCTACGTAGACAAAACGAGAAGAGACCAACGGCGCTTTCCATTTAGTTGGAAATTACGGAAATTGGCTTTCCGTGTCAAATAAAAGGCTCTTTCTCCAGTCGTTCCAATCTTACAATCTCATTGGTTGATCAAAAAACGTACGTGATGGTGAAATGATGGCGTAACAAGACAACAAAATGGAAATAAAAAAAAGTTGTGCAAATGAAAGGTAATTTCCGTTTGAGGCATTTGTTCCGAAAAATTTCCGTTTGATTCGCGCATACCATTTGTATCTCAACCGGTTAAACGGTAAACTTTATCGAAATGGAAAGCACCCAAGTCTCACCGTCTAATCTGATCATTCAGTTCCGGCTTGTATAACAGTTTTCTTCGGAGCGCTCACCACTGTCTAAAACGCTAGGAACGGGCTGCTGAATGGTAGCTTCTGGAACCTGTTAAGCGGTCACCTTCTGTAGTTGCCAAAGGAAGTTGGGATATTTCTGGTCAGTATTAAAGGCTGGTAGCTGCTGGAAGCGAAAGGATGAATTAGCCGGAAAATAATAAAGTATCCCAGCTTACGCCGTGAAACGAGGTTATCACTGTTTCTTGATAAAACCAGAAAATCTTTCGTGGAAATCAATTTGAATTTAATTAAACTGGTTCTGTATCAGTGACACGTCATTGACACATCGCCAACATACACTTAGAACTCTCCGTGAGTCGCGACAAAACGTCTTTTGTCAAAAATGATAGAAAAGTATTTCCTGGTAGTCATAGAAGTCAATTAACTTGGCGTACTGCAGCAAATGGAAATCTTCTTGTCGCAGTTGAATATATTGTGGCCGGTAGTGAGATAAAGTGGACAAAAACGTCTTCAAGTTTCATCAATCAACACGTTTTGAGAAGGGGAAAAAAGATTGAAGATGAAACGGCTAACAGCTGAGAAATACTGTAACATGGCCTCTCGTGGAATAAAAAAGTCCAGGGCCATAGTTAATATTACCAGCCGATGATAATTTCAATTAAAACGTTTCTCAGCGCGTTCGATAAAAGTTTAAAGATTTCGGCTCTCAACAATTATGAAAATCGAATCCTCAGTGATCAGGGACTTTGGAGATATGGGCTCAACGACATAGCCAGATGGAGAACCTTTGTAGAAGGCCTAGCTGTTTATAGGCCCTAAATGTTCACGTGTTCAGTGATTCACTTGTAGTTTCATAATGAAACGGTTAACTCACTCCGACTCGAGTTTTCTTAAAACATAAATAGAGCCTCCCTTTGTATCGTGCAAAGGTTTTTTTTTTTTGCAATATTCAATGATAGCCGTTCTGGATCCACAAAGTGACAAAAATTGGGGCTTGATTGCATGAAACCAGTGCGAACTCTGACCGGTTCGACTTCAAATCGTTCTCAACATTAACACTTGCTACTGTTTACATGAAACTGGTCTGAAAAATTTCTGCATGATACTTCTGCCTTCTTTAATTAATACAATTCAGCTGGGAAATTGTCAGTGATGTCTTTGGCCGACACGGATAAATTACAAATTTATTCCTCGCGAAGCGAGGGCCGAAGGCCCGAGCGTAGCGAGGTTAATAAATTTGTCGGGCCGAGCCGGCCCGAGCGGAGCTAAGCCGCGCGAATTCGAGCGAAAAATATATTTATATATATATATATATATATGTTTTTTTGAAGGTGTCCGCACTTGAATGACGTCAGCTGTCTGGCGTCGTCTGAAAAAAATTTGCATACATCGGAAAAAATATGCGTGCATGATCAAATTTCAACTGCAATGTTCATCAATATTCACTGGATACAGAACTATCTCTCCACAATCTTTTCCCTTTCTTTTAGAAATCTTTTTTTGTGAAAGATTGCATTGAAGAAATTACACGTTTTGTGGCCGCGGTAAAATAATTTTCCGTGGGAAATAAATTCATCGAACACGACAGCGCTGCACGCCCGTTGTACATTTCATCGCGTCAGAAATAGATTTTTAACCGCAAACTAGCCTGTGGAACTACGAAAAGACCATGCTCATCAAAATAGTTGCTATGTTCAGAAACCTTTTAATCTCCTCATTTGATGCTACAACACGAAAGAGGGCTTTCCACCCAGCCCCAGCTTCGCGAGGTTTTGCGAGTCACGTATTTCTAGTAAAATACACAAATGATTCTAAAAGGACCCTAAGAAATATTTACAATTTCTTTTTTTGGAGATTTGAAGGAGAGACAAGAAAAGTTTTTCGTCTATTGAAATGAATGAAATAAAGCAAAAGTAGAGGACAGCCAATAACTTACAATTAGTGGTATATTAAACAATTTTTCACGAGGGCTATAATGATCTCATATCCAACAAGCACGAGTAGAACAATTGTTTTGACTTGACATTTTTTACTACTGAGAATTTAGCCAAACAGCTGAATTGATTTGAATTGTTTTCTAAAACAGAAATTCGGCTAAAGAAGACCAATATTTCTATGAGTAAAAAAGCAAGTTGACTACTGGCTCGTTTATCACGAATTAAAACATGATTGGCTACGCTGCATACTTCTTCGTGGTAGGTAGCGAGTTGGGAAAAGGCACTCAACCCACGCAGTTTTTACTTTAAATCAGCTCAGTGTAAGGAAGGAACACTTTTCATTTGAGTGGAATATTAATCAAGATTAATATTCAGACAATTATATTATTCCTTTTCGATTTTTATCACGTGATAGCTGATCAGTCGGACTACGTCCTCATCCACTATAAGGGGATAGAGCTCATAGTTGTTAAATGAGAAGTAAACACGGACGAGCATTTGAGTTGTTTTAGTATTCAATTCAATTCAATTCAATTCTGAATTCATTTGTTTTGCCATTAACCAAAGACAGTAGACAACAGGATGATTGCAATTGGAACATAGCGATACTGATAAAGGAGTTTTAAAAGGAAAGGGAATTAAAGAAATCGTACATATTTTCAGTCAAGGAATCAGCACGTGCAGTATCCGCCTCAATGTCAGCGAATCACATTCGAGTATTTTGTAATGGAACTTGGTGAACGTTTAAAATTCCTTCCGTCTTTCTTAAGTAGCAGTAGCAGAGAGAAGTTGTTAAAATATAAAGGAAATGGTTGAATGATCATTCCCTTAATTCTCATAATCTTTCTGACTGATTATGCATTGGTATCACAAGGGGAAACTTGATGTTGATCTTTCTTGTTCCCATGCATGAATGATCTCCTGTGTGGGCTTATGTATATATTTCTATATTTTTTTACAAGTCTGAGTCTATGACAATAACAAAATATCTACAGAGATTTTTTCAAAATTGATTTACCGAATTATATTTCACAGACTAAATGTAATTTACACCAATGCAAAATAACATAAACAGACATGAATTCGCTTTACGCCGCTTAGCATATTTTTTTAAAGTCCTGTTCAAGGGATTTAGTGACCATTCTCTTATGAATTAGACGTTGTTGTGTTTATGAAACGTCTATTGTGCGAAGAGGCGCAGCAGTGTTCAATTCTTCTACCAATAAGTCGTGATTCGTTTTGTTGCTGCGAGTCAGTCATTTCTTCTCTCTTTGAATTTCCTTAAAGCAACGTATTTAGAATCTTCATGAGCTTAGAATTATCTAGAGCGTTATTCGTTGGTGACGGTCGCCTTTGTAAACAAGCTCTGTATTAGCATTACTTTTATTTGCCAAGTTCTAGTCTTTTCTGGGGCACAATATAGGATGCATGGAGATCATTTCAAGCAAGACCCACCGATTTTCATAGCTTGGGGTGGTTATTGTGGATTATAGTTGTTCGATTCCCTCAATAAGCAAAAATCATTTAGGTTTCATGCTCCGCTTGATGGTCCTTGATCAGACTCGGCATAGCCAAACTAATTAAAATTGTTTTTACCTGAAATCAAAATTTCTTTATTGCAAAAACAAACACATATTTTATCCTATAACAACAATAGGATGAGCTATTCGTTCTGAATGACAATAGCAACTTAGGTAGACCTGAAGGGAGAGATGATCTCGTCTAGTCAGTTTTCACCCAGTGACATAGCAAAGTTGATAAAAACTCCAATACTGCCTACGCTCCTAAACCGTTAAAAATTGATTTAACTCAGTGCTGATAAGGGGGCTCGTTCCTATAGAAACCAGCGTGGTTTTAGGTCGGTGGGGCGAGTTTATACGAATTAATATTTGTTTTTATCAACAGTTTTTAAGGTAATTTGGCCACCTTAAAGAGATTCGAGTCCAGTCGGATAAGGTAACCAAACATTTGATTAAACCGCTAACTGTTAAACATTCAATGACTGATAATTAAATCGTTAAAAAAAAAGATCTAAATGAGGTGTCTTTTTACAATACTTTGCTGGTGGTGCTTTTATGTAATTTTCTAGGTAGACATACGCATTATATATCTGCAGAGTTCAAAAGCCGATTTGAAAGAAGAAGAGAAAAGAAAACACAACAACAAAAACAGCAAAGTAAAAAGCAAACAACAGCGGTACTGACAACAAACAAGTCCAGGATGTTTGAGGAAGTGCGAGCTCTTATTGGTTCTTTACCACTATCATGTCATATCAGTAGTAGTTGAGAAGTCGAACTAAATTATGAGAAAAATGCTTCCCTTCAGAGCAGAAAACGTTCTTCTCTGTTCTTTTCCTCGTGATAAGGGAATTATCTATCATGGAACTAGTATTTCACCCAATCTAGTGTAATAATTATTTTTATTAAAAATTGGATCATTGGATAATCCAATTCCAGAGTTTTGGTTGACCTAACGGCCATGCCGATATTTAACCATTATACCATGTCGGAGAAATAGCAGCCTTATGATCTTCTTATGGTTCTTATTACAAGATGAAATCAGCAAGATCTAGTCATATTTCTTGGTTGTTTTTAATAAAACAATCATTCCACTCCCGCTTGTTGGATACGGGAGTGATTATAACCAACTTGGCGTTATACATCACGTCATATCTAACGCATGGTCGTGGAATAATAGTTAAATAGCCTACTTGGCTATGGACCTACGTATACGACTCTTTTAGTGGAATGATCGTCAATAAGTTATTTGGATGTTTTGGTACTCTGCTTGAGACGCAAAAAGGGGCATAAAAGACTGCTGGAAAATCTGAACACGCAGGTGATCGGAGACTAAGTGATAAAGGGCCGCTCTTATCACTGCCAAGGGAGTGAACATTGCCATTTTTTCCAGTGCAGCGCCGCACAGTAGC
This sequence comes from Pavona decussata, assembly GCF_977016875.1. Classification (NCBI taxonomy): domain Eukaryota; kingdom Metazoa; phylum Cnidaria; class Anthozoa; order Scleractinia; family Agariciidae; genus Pavona; species Pavona decussata. The sequence continues at coordinate 1,520,146 of NW_028145452.1, forward strand.
ACATACATATGTACGCACATGCAATTTTTGGCTGAGGATGAGTCGGACTTGAACCTTATTATTGGGCGATTAAATCCTGAGAACGTTCATTAAGATAGAGAGATTTGCTTACGAAATATCATCCTGGGTTTGTTCTTCACACACTTGGCCTCAACTTCCCATTTAAAAATTATAATAAAAACGAAAGAGTGTATCTAGTATAGGGATGGGACATTCGAGGAGCGTTAATAGTATTTTAACGTTACGCCCTGAGCGGAGTAGACCGAGTTACGCCAGCTTAAGACTTCGCTGTTCGAAAACTGGTTTTAGTCAATAAAATCACCGATGACCGCCCAGTCGCTGCAAAAATAACCGTCCATCGCTGTGATCGAAGCAAACGTAGTATTTTGTGTAGAATGGTTTCTCCGAATAAGCTCTATGCTTTTGTTAATGGTACCGATCGCTGGCGGCAACTAGCCTAGTTATAAACGAAAGTTTGTTGGCACTAAAGAGAAAAGAACAATAGAGATGTGTGATGTGTAATGAGGTCTATAAAGCATAACGAGACAATCAGACTTTTCAAGGTATTTTGTTTTACATATTTCTTTTTGTTTTTCATCCATAGCTTTACACAATTATTTGATATCTTAAAGAGATTTAAAATAAAAAAAAGCTAAACTTCCTTCATTCTAACCCTTTCAATCGTAATTGATCAGATATTTGTTTTATTATTATAAAGTAGATCTTATTAATAATGGCTTCCATTAATTTTTATGTCAGAAGGACGATTTATAAAGACATCATCATAATTAGTCAGTGTGTGGAATTTAGGGCCACATTTAATTGGGATTTAATAGGATTTGATGGGACGACAGGGTGACTAATTAGAACGTCAAAACGAAAGGGGCCGAAATCACTTCTCCCACACGAATATCTATTTTTTGTTTCTACGATCAGGAGAACATTATCTGGAGTGTCCAACTTCCATACTGCTCCTGTGAATTGTGAAATGGCGTTTTGACAAGTTAGAGCTATGTCTATTCAATTGTAAAGCGCTATGAGCCTACGGATATGGCGCTATAGAAATCCTTAGTATTATTATTATTAATTGTACAATGGCTTGATAACACGCAATATGCAAGGAACGCAGTTTTCTGACAGCGTCAGTCTCAAGCGATAATTTCAATATTTACTGGCAAAGTAGCGGATCAGAAGAAATCAGAAGAAGTGCGAACGTCATCGAAAATGGTAATTTTCACAGTAAAGGCTTCTCTTAAAATATCTGCTTGTCAAAGCGCCGTTGCAAGAGTACCAGTGGAAGTTAGTGGCCTCCAAGTTGTTTTCTCCTCATACGGTTCACAACCCACCAAAGACTTCAAACTTTCCAAAGTGGCGTATTTTGTGATGTTTTTCATACTGTATTATCAATTTCTTGGGACAACAGACTAAACAACTAATGCTATAATGCTATGAAAGCCATTTTGGAATAAGATCAGACTGTATAATACAAAATCAATTGCAAGATGAAAGAGTATAGATTTGTAGAGAGAATTTGCAAATTGATATTAAGATTGAAAGGATCAAATTGGTCGACTTTCTTAACAAAAATATATCATCAACATTAAAATATGCGATCACTTAATTTTATCAACACTAGAACTAAATCTCAATAGAACATAGTATTTACATTTTATCTTAGCTCGAATCATATTTAATATTCAATAATTAATTGGAATAACTGGTATATTATTATAGATACATATGCTATTATTTATAGGAACTTATATTATTTCGTCTCCATATTCTAGGCTGACTGCTTAACGTCAAATGAAGAAGCTAAATGATATGAAGAAAAATGTTGCGATATATTAAATGAACCTCCATTAATCTAAAATGACGTATATGTACATTACCGATGAGAAAGATTTGAAATTGATAAGGTATACGTTTCCAGAGTCAAACCAAAGGTTTGAATCAATTAAAGCTGAAATATCCTGCGATCATTCATACCAAAGCTACTGGCTGTTTTTTTTTCTGTGGTGCGGTATGAATTATTGACCAGCTCTTAGATGACATTCTAAAATGTCGTCCTTCCTTTCCTTATCAACAGGTTCAAGTCGAGAGAAAACCAAGTGTTCTTGAGTGCCAAAGTACTGATGCTGTACAACTCCCCCTTTCAAATTAACCAACAAGCTTTAAGCCAGCCAAAATTCATGAAAAGAGTACAAAAATACTTTAACATATCGAAGGCAAAAGTACTGCTATGAAAGTAAAAGACTAAGGAGGATTCACTTGATGACCCCTAATAGACTTTTATTCTCTGCAGCCTCTTTATTTATCTTGTAATTACTGACACTAGTGAACCTTTTAGTTTCTTCCTTGTAAGTTTGATACCTTCTTAGTTAGATCAAAGCTGAAATTTATCAACAATGTCTTCCTCAAGAACTTCGTGCTTCACCAACTGACTCAGAACTATCATGCTTTACCGGCGACTTACGATATCACTACAGGGTTCTTAGTAACATCTACAAGCTGCATCTACAGCTCTTCATGCGTCACGATCTGTGTTCACCGTAAAATCGTGCAAATAACGTGATTGTGACAAAAATCAATGTGTCAAGCTTGGGATTAACAAGGTTGAACAAGAAGCAAAGCCTTTTTATGTTATATTGCTTACTGCGATTGACCTGTTTCTCCACTAAGTGAAACCTTAAAACCAACGTTGAGTAAATCATGTAATGTGTAGTTTGTGAAGTTTAAGTACACACCGCAGCCACTAACGAAACCAGGGACATCTAGGGCATTGAATAACACTTCCCTGCTGTATATTTTTAAAGTGAAACTTAAGTAGGCATTTTCATTCGCTCATACTTTGATTTTTTTTAGGGGTTAAGAGGAAACAATCAGTCTTTTTTTGAAAAAAACCTGTTTTAGGAAAATCATAAGACTGTAATAATACTTGGCTCAAATCCGGAAAACGGCAGCGTCGAAGAGTCCAGCTTAAAAGAATTCTGTGACGAGTCTATTCAAGTCGAATGAAAACGAATACCGAACACTTGAGAAACAATAACTTCTAATAAAAGCTTGTTTCCACGCTAGCCCACCTAGACACAGGATTTAAACGCTTCAAGTATTGATAGCAACTATTAACTTTCTTCTAGTTACTACCTTAGTATGCAATATAGCAAGCAATACGTTCTGTTAACAAGCGTTTTGACTGTGAATGTGGTTTGAAGGCTTAACTATACCAAACATAACAGAGTTATGAAACGGCATTTTTCTGTGGTGATATTTGTTGTGTTATATAAGATTCAGTATGCAGTAATGTTTGAACCATTAAAGAAACCCTTAAGTGTGACCATTAAAAAAAAAAGCTATTGAGCTGTACCTACACGCAATGCTCCTTACTGCATTACACGAGGTTTTGCTCCTAAACTTTGACTCTATGCCAGATGGCAGCTTTAACTGTTACTATTCATATGAAAACTAGCGGTATTTTCTTGTTGTACTATTCTCGTTTTAAAGCTTTTCAAGTTCAATGGATGTTCTGAAACTAAATTAAGCGGTAAAGGGGTAGCCTGAACATTTTCAGTATTCGTGCAGCAAGACCGAGAAAGCTGCGTTTTTGTGGTTCAAAAAATGCGGGCGAGCCATGCGAAATTGAATCCTACCTCACATAACGATCTTTTTTCATAAAACCCTAAAAGGTTTTAACTCCTAATGCACAATAAAAACAGGTTATGTTTCGTGGTCGTGCACCTCTTAGCGGATTCTAGGAATAAGTCTAGGCCACTGATCCCTAAATGCGTTTCGCAGGAAGTGATACATTCATTGGTAATTTCCAACTTAGACAGTTATTTATTTTCAAGTTACCTGATAAAATATGGATTATCGTCAAAGTACTTTACATGCAGAATAAGCTATTTAACCCAGCTAATTGGTTTTACCAGCGCAAAAACCAGATATTAACACAGTTTCCCTACATTTCTTATAAAGACTTTTGCTTTCTACTACATAATCTAAGCCAACCCACTTTTTATCTAGGTGCCATGGGATGCATATGCGCATGCTCCAAGGGCATGTACGACCCACCGTTTGGACTTGAGCAATAATAGGGTGGGGGAGGGGGTGGAGGCATGAATGAAGGGTTGGCGCTGGTCATTGCCATTGAGTTGTTTATCACGGCTGCGTGCGATGGGTACGTAGGCATGGGCCGAACGGATTCATGGGCAGGGCTCCAGATATTTCCGCTACAACTTGCATATCTGCATGGAGAAGGTACTGCTTGGGAGCTCTCTTTGGTGCTGGTTGGTGTTTTAGGCTTGGGTTTGGGTTTGGGTTCTCCCTTGCTTTGTTGCCTTACTTTGGCGCGTCGGTTCTTAAACCACACCTGTTGAAATTAAAATAAACAAAGAAAAATTCGTTTGAATATTGAAACGGCGCCTGCAAACAAGAGGAATGCGCATTGTTGTCTCTAGCGATGTTTATTTTGTATCTGATGGCATTTAATATGTACTGAGTAGCAATAGCGTCTTGGAAAAGATAAGACGGGAAAAACAATAATAAAATCTCGATTAGAAGCTTTAAGTATAAAAGTTACCCCAACTAGTCAATAAAATAAACTGAACAGGCTAGAAGTAGTGTGTTTGTGGTTTTCGCTTTATTACTGGGCGATGTTTTGACAGTTTGGGTGAGCGTGACTTTTGGAAACGGGTGATAAGTAGTTTTCTCTGGAACGTTTCAATTTTCTTTAAATACACTATATGACTGCGGCATGCGAGGGTACTGAAGCACGCAAAACTGAGGTCAAGAGAAACCTCCAGACACCTTCTCAACCATGGCTATACACGCAATCATTAAAAACATCCGTGTAAGATACAAAGGCACATTTTTCTTAGACTAAATCAAACACATGTGATACTATACGAATATTGGAGCTTTTTTCAATACTTTGAAAGGCTCAAATAGAAAACTTTAACCTTGAAGTAATTACGTGAGAATAGATGAATTGTTTGAGGGCGTGAAATCTCTGTCACTACAACTTTGTGTACGTACACAAACCAGACCCCCTCACACGGCTCAGCTAAATGCTCGGAAGTTGAAATATTTTAATTTAATTAAAAATTGCACCTGATGCAGAACTGAGATCAACTTAAAAAGAATGTTTTCTCATCTAAAATTGAAAGTTTGGAGCCAAAACTAAGGCGGTTTTCAGTTTCCAACTCCACGATCATTCTTTTTGTCTTCAAACTTACGAAATAAACTTTGCGGAGACATCAAAGTAGTATGTTTTCTTCCCTGGTTTGGTTTTGTAGAATCACCCTTCGACAAACACTCTGTTGCTAAATCCTTTTTTCGTTTACAAAATTTATTTAAAAACTCTTTCTCTTGGATCAAATACGAAACAGACTATTGATATAAGCCGTTTTTTAATTCAATCTCTCTGTCCTATTATAAATAAGGTGATTTTTGGATCAGATACTTTGAGTGTTCAAAGCATCATTTTTTGTTGGGTTTGTCCTTTTTCCGACCAATCTGCAGTCCCTCAACGAGACGATTTGAACTCTCTTTTTCACATCTACTCTCCTCTTTAATTTTAACAAACGCAGCGACTTCATGGGAATTCCAGAGGAATAATACACAAGTTGTCTTGAGATAATTTCCACTTGGCAAACGCTGGAAACAAACAGCTACACAGGGAAGACATCCTTAGGCAAAGTTTGGGATTTTACTATTTCTTATTTAACCGGCATGGACTGAGACACAACGCTCAATTAAACGTGATATATGGTGGGAAAAAATGTTCGTGTTAAGTTGCCAATTCCGTTTGCGGTGAAGTTAGAGTTTTTCGCTCCTTTTCTAAGTAAAAAATCACGTATACAAAATGCGGCGTCTCTTTCAAAAGAAACGTCTATTGTTGATTCTAGTTCCGCAACGAGACAGGAATTGTCAATTGTCGCTAAGTCCACTTTGGAAACCACCAGACAACGTGAAACTATGTCTCTGTGTAATCCTGATGTAACAGGAAAAAGTTTGCCGTGTTTAAAACAGAGTTATTATCGCAGCTTACAATTCAGTTAAAGAAGCAAAACAGAACACTACATCCAAGGAAAGAGTTCTTCGTTTGTCCTTCATCAAAGGCCATGAAACTCAGTTGGTTTGACCACTACTTTGTGCGTCGTTATTTTTTTAGAGTGGAATTCGTAAAAAAAATTATTTGGAATTTTCGCTCTCTTCTTCTTTTAAGCCTGGTGGTTTGCTTTCGTCATCTGGCTGGAGATGAAATCTTAAAGGTTGTCTACATGCACAATGGAAACCGTTCATGAGTGCATTTTTGTGCTGTTGTTCATTATGCTCTTCAAAACACTCCTCTCTTCCAAGCTTACGGGTAACATTCTAAAGCATAGACATTTTAACAAAAAGTACTTTAAAATACTTCAATGTATTGTTCTTCTTTTTTCAAATTCTTCAGTAGACATTATTTCAAACTTGTTTAAGAGATTGTTTGGCTCTTAAAGAGTAACAAGGTATGAGGAGGGCGAAGACAAAGTGAAACCATTTATCACAAGGATGTTTCTAGTCATTGCTACTGCTTTGCCAGGAAGGATGGCTAACAGAAAGAAAGGCATTATAAGAGGAAATAGTTTTGGACTTGTGACGTAGAAATTTCGTGTAATTATTTAGGAGTGTACGTGTTTACCGGCGCGCCAGACACACCTCAGTCACCCTCCAACCTGTACATCATCATTGCGCCCACAAGACGACAAACTTTGATCTCTATCTTCTATCATTAAACTAAAACTGAGTAGAAAATACGACAACTTTACGAATTCGGTGGTAGCTTATCTTAAATTATTCCGACGTGCTAATATTATAACTGTAGCATGTTCCTGACTAGACGATATCACACCACACAGCACGCTAGTATAAGTTTGTTTCGTCCATAAACTGGCGACAGAGCTACATTGGACGTCTCTAAATAGGAACTCTCTCTCGCCACAGAAAAAAACATAAAACAAAATAATATTTAAATTACCTGTACTCTGGATTCGGGCAAATTAATTTTCATGGCAACTTCTTCTCTCATAAATATGTCAGGATACTTGGTCTTCGAGAAGAGCTCTTCCAAGATTTCGAGTTGTGCTTTGGTAAACGTGGTACGCTCTCTCCTCTGTTTTCGTGGATAGCCTAGAAAATATAATGCTTTGTTTAACCAAAAGAATGTATCCAATTCATGAGTATAAAGCAATTTCATCCTGCTACTGAACGCAATTAAGTCTACATTAAATAAACCAATTACAGTTAAGTTAAAGGAACTGTGAAATGGTTGCACGCACTTTCTCCTGATAACGTTGTTCTCATAAATTTGATCATCATTATAAAGCTACAAAAAGATCTTGTCATGGAAAACTGAACAAACAATATTCAGTTTGGTGGTTAGTTGTTTAATAGCAAACAATACGTCTCCCTCAATTTAAAAAAGTAATTACATCAAAGGAATGCAGTTAGTACGCCAAATTAAACACACAAATATTTGAACAAACGTTTCTTTAAATAACACGGACATACTGATTTTTTTCAAATTAGTATGGCCAATAAAGAACTAAAATGACCCTTAAAAGTTTTCTAAGTTGAGCTCTCTCAGAATTAAACAGTTTTAAAGAAGGTTTGAACACAATTTTGTAGTCTTCCCGGTTGAACTACAAAGACCACTTTAAAATCAATTTTATCAAAGCCACTAGCGATTAGGTTATCTTTATGCGGTCTTTAAAGAACGGCTTTCTTAGCCGCAAATAAGTTTGAATGTTTTCTACGGGAAGTATATTTCTCTTTGATTAAACGAGATTCGTTTTTCAAAAAATCTATATTTCGAAAATCGGCCTAACTTAAGAGTTTTGTCGCCCGCAAATCCTACATGGACAACAAAGGACTTCCATCTTGAATCTGAACAATTCGTGGCAATCTATATTGAAAGATTCCAAATGGTTAAGGGGATAGATTCGAAACATATGCTAACCAAAATGGCATAGTGATAATTAGTTGAGCGAAACCGCTATGTTTACAAGGTATTTCATAGGTCCCAGTGGAAATTCTCAAATAGGCTTTGTCGAAAATCACTCATCTAAATACCTTTCACAAATTCTAAAGCCCCAAATCTGGGAGGTCCCTTTTAACTACAGGCAGAACTATAAAATCAAGAACAATAACTCTCGAAGAGCATTTAACGAGGTTTCACAGTGGACAAACAAACTTCCTTTTTCTATTCTTCTGGTTACCGTGACCACTCTTTACTTGTCATTGCATAAGTTTGTTAATAGAGTGCCGACTCAAATGTGCATTGTCCGCCATTAGCATCTAAAAATAAAAACTGATGACTTACCGTAAGGCGGAGCAACCATTGGGGAGAACATATCGGCGGTTCTTGGAGGCATGTTCAGTCCGTTTACCGGGTACGGTGGATAATGATTCAGAAAGCCCGCCATTTTGGATTCTTGGTGAATGGTAGAGAGCGAGTTGTGTGCCGCGTGCTATGAAGGCAAATGAAAACACTATGAAATGAGCACTTTGCGGCTTAGTCTCGCGACCTTCTTTACTGGCTTGCCCCTTAAGGCCCCCCTGCAGATTGTAGCTGTCAAGTTATTAACACAAAAGACGGGACAGCAAATCCGCTTGATAAAGGACTCTTCCTGAAATTCAACGTAATAAAAACAAGCGTGCGATGCTGCTACACCCAGCCGGATTATACTCGCCTAGGTCATGAGATCTCATGAGAGCTATGCAGGATTAGATGGTCCAGTATTTGACATGAACATGCGTTGTCCAACACGCTTTTATTTGCCGTAAATAAATCTAAAGTTGAATCGTTATTACTCTTTTTCTAATTTAGAACAATGTGGGAGGTCAAAATGACTGCAATGGTGACCCAAAAGGAAGCCGCGTGGTGTAGAAAATCAAATATTAGGTTTTGTTTAAACTTGTCGCGATGTTCATGTGATGTCATAAGAATTGAAACCATGTTTGTTTCCCCGCGAGGATAGTTTCATTTGAATTCTCCTAACTAACGGAAACACCCCAACAAAAATTATCTATAACATTTCCTTTCCATTAACAAAGATCGAAATCCTTTTAAAGGATTCCGATTATCTTACGAAGGAATCCGGTTTACTAAGAAACTGACTAAAACGTTCACTCATTTTTTGAAATGGGCGGAAGTTCACTTGATGAAATACTTTCTTTGTAAAATCAGTGATTCGTTTAAGGAGTGAAGTTCTGTTAGTTATGATGCAGGGAGATAAGAAAAAGTAACCATAAAAGGAATTTTTCCTTTTTTGTCATTTAATTAACTGCACCAGAAGGGGCAAGTTTGTATTCATAAGTGAACGTGCTTTTTCCCTAAGGAAGTCATTGTTTTTTTGAAAGGAAAACGAAGTAAACAACAAAAAAACACCAAACCGCAATAACCCCTCAGTGAACAATCAACTGTCAAAGACCTGTGGGGACCAACCTAAAGAAACCTGCTATTTCACGCCATACCCAAACGCGTTTTATACTTTTTTATATAATTTTATAAGGCAGCAATTAAAAAATTATGATACTCTTCTAAAGTCTAGTCAACGGGCTGTTGACAAATCCTGTCATTGCCAAGCAACAATTTTGAGGCACATCTCTTTTAAAGCAACTACAACATTGATAAAACCTTGCATTTTTGGAAGCCCATCTAAAGGTTCTCAACTCTACGAACGGAGGGAAAGAAAGATGGCCTCCAGGGTTAAAAATTTGTGAAACGTTTTCAAAGGTATTGAGGTGTTAAGGAGCGAGGGATTTTTGGTAAAGACTGAGGGATTCTTGAGGATTTCCGCTGAAAGTGTAGTCAGTTCTTTCTCAAAATAATTGATATCCTAGTTTTGAATTAATGTCCTTTTGTTATTCAAAAATTAACAATGATGACCAAAATGTACTGAATGTCTTGGTACAATTCAGTACATTGTTAGAGAGAAGTACAATTCAGTACATTGTTAGAGAGAAGGCGGAAATCACCAACCGGGGATTTTGAGAATATCTTCAGAATTTACTACAAAGGACGTGTATTGTTGCATGGTCATTAAGGAGAATTATCATAATTTCAAGATGGAGGCTGAAATAGGGTAAAACCCATTCCATTCTAATCGTTACCAAGTAAAAATCTAGAGAAAAGGCGGACAATGTTGTTCTGTGAGATACTGAGAAAAAGACTCAACACAGGAAAGATCTGAATTTTAGGATTTCAACCTATGACTTAAAAATTATTCAATGAAGTAACGACTGACTATAAAAGTCATCATTGTTTTTTTTTTATCTCCAATCGCAAAGTATTGGGCTGACTCGAATTGAGGAGATCAACTTTTGTTACACAAGTGAATACTGATAAACTGTTAAAATTTGCAGTAAATATAACCAATCATTTTGAAATGCAAATTTTAAACTGAATTTTCAACATTAAGGAAACCCAGTTTCTTATTTGAGGGAAAGCTAGAGTGATAACAAAGAAGTACTGAGATAAAAGTTGCCAATTGTAAGCCCGTGATCTGATGTAGTCAATGGCTTAGCAAAAGCTTTAGGCCAAAAATATCAAATCTACGAAAACTTGATCACAGAAGGTGACACAAGAAACCGCGAAATTGAGTGGAGAAATATAAATCTTATCTTGGAATCCTGGCTTATAAAATAAAACACCTTTCTCTTAATTCTGTCAACATACGAGTGCTGGTAATGGCAGATCTTCACAGAGAACACGTCATTTGTTAAGTGAACTTAAAAGAATGGAAGCGTAACGCACAGTTCCAAAACCCCCGCTAGAACTGAACACGTGTGAGGACAGAGCTAGTTTACAAGATTAATTAATCCGCAGAACTCCTTGCTGAAATGAAATGAGGATGTTAGCCTTGGATATGAATCCGCGCTCTGACCCGAGAAAGTAATAAAACAGACCTTGTTATCGCTAAGCCAGAGCATCTTACTTTTATCGTTAATTACGAAGGGAAACCGCAGAACCGGCAACACACCGAAAGATCGCAATCGATCGCCTTGTTTTGGGATGATTGAGTCCTACATCAATTAAACCCTGAGAGCTACCTTAAAACGTTCACTACTATACTTACCAGTTCAAAGGCTTGCGTTTGTTTGTTAAAGAAAGAGTTGAGAACATATTTGGAGAAGTAAGAGCTTGGAATAGGAAATAACCCATTTTGGTTCTCGCACACCGAAGAGGACATTTTTAAGCACTATTTCTTTTGTCCAGACTCGTTCGCCAGTTATTAAGCACTGGGTTTCTTGACTTGAGACACATATCGAGATTCTTTATGGACGTTAAGTTCAACGAATAGCCTCCTTTAATTTAATTTTCTAAAGAATAGGACGGATGTCCCATGGATTCGTATCCACTAATCCAATGACAGAGTTGAGTTTACTGAAGGCTTAAGTCAAATTGTTTTACGAATGTATTGCGTGAAATGACACATTAAGAACAAGGCGGCCTTGCTAAAAGCTTAATTTTGAAAGACAAATGCACTGACGAAACAGTACTCCATTTGTTCTTCGTACGTGGTAGCATTTGTGTCAGAAAACAATGACCACCAAAAGAAATCAGAGATAAGTCAACTTTTATTACGTCACGCCAGGAGGACGGAATCATTTCGATCCCGAATTCAAAAGATTTTCAATTAGAACCAAAGGTTCACTAATTACCGAATTAATTTTAAGACTGTTAGGTTTGGCTTTGCTTATAAGCTATTGGCAAAGCGGGAGGATTGTAATATGCCACCCTTGGTAAACAAACTGAGTTGAACCCTTTCTTTTCTAAAGGCAGTCAATATTGAGGCAAGTCAAAATATACGAAATTTCAGTTTGCAAGATATTAAGAAACCATCAACACTAAATCCAAGTACTGCCCAGTAGCTTTCATTTGAATGTTCACACTTTAGGATTTTATCCACAGACTCAAAAGTTAGAAGAATCTTACTAAGCATAATAAAAAGTACTACGGAAAAGTTAGAAAGTCGGTTAAAAACATACTTTGGAGGTCTGTTCCCTAAACTAAATGACACCTAAGGGAAAACCGAATTCTCGATTTTTTTTTTGGCTGTAAAATTATTAAACTCGTTTTCTTTATCCAGCTCATTTATTCTTAGTAAGATACTTCATATTTTCAAATGTTAGTGAACACTTACTGACACTTTGTCGGTTTCTCCTATCTTCGTTCAACACACTGTGGTGTAGGAATTTATAACGTTCTTTGGCTCGTGACTTTTGCAAGTCAGTTTACCGTAACTTCTTGGCTTTAAACCTCATGGTTTCTTGTTTCCTTTGACAAAGCTTACAATAAACCAGTCGCCTTTCGAATCACCCTTTCTTGATTCAGTAATCTTTTGTTAACCAATTAAAGAGAACGATCCTTTGCCAAAGCCATCTTTAGAACGCATTCAGAGTTTTGCTCGTTTTGATCACGTTTCTCTAACTCTGTTAAAATGCCGTGAAAACACCTTATATTATTTTAGGAAAAATAGAAAAAATGAATGGTTTAACCGGAATATGAAACACATCAGTTTTGCGCTTAATTTAAACAGGAAAGAGCCACTCGTACTTTGCTGCAGAAACAACAATTATGTACTTTTTAAATCCGGCTTTTCAAGCATTAATTTTGTACTTCAGTTTTTTTCATTAAACAGTGAATGGTAAGATCGATAATTCTGTGCTCTTAAGAGCAATACAATATTTTTTTCAGAAAATTAAAATCAGGGGTGCAATTGATGGAGTTTGTTCCGAGGTGAAGCCTTTTCTTTATATTTTTAGAATTGCCAACGAATAAAACAGGACACTAAACGTCTTGCTTGGCTTAATGTCATTTCAGGTAACGTTAAATAAAAGAGTGTTGAACAATTGTCAAGCTCTTTGCAGTTATAGAAAGTGCACTTCTACTATGCACTTGAAGGCTTTTCAAGCATATCGATGGATTCGGGATGCTTGGTCCTTCTCCCTAGAGTTTCCGGATTAATTCCTACTTATGGTATTTTTTTTATTCAAGTTTATACGCAAAACAGAAAGAAAAATAAGAGAAATTTCTCGGTGAAGCTCAACTCAATTGGTGACAGACTAAAAGAAAACACAGTTTTCATTGATTGTCTAAGCTTCCTCTCCTGGTCTGTGGGAAACTTTTTTTGGAACTACACACGACCCCCGCGTGCAAATCAAACATTAATCAAGATAACCTACCCTCCCGCCGTGTCTACTGTTCAGTTATGGAACGATTCCATCACTTGAGCAATTATTTTCTTTGCTACTGAAAGTATTTCTAAGATCACACATTTAGTGGTTGTTCAAACGACCTAGAAATGTCGCTTTAAAAGAGGTATTTCTAAGATTACGTATATATAATGCATACAGTTCATGTTCGTGATTTTAAATAGCCTTGTATAAACAACACTCACTGTCGTTTCCTTTTTGCCTCGTTAGGGAAGGGCCGGGTCAAACTAATAAATCGGCTTTATGAAGCCCTTTGCGTTATTCAAATGAAACTTTCAAGGTCGATGGTGTTCTCCTTAGCCCTTATTTTTGTTACAATCGTGCTCCTTTAGTAGGATAAATGTGCTTTGAAATTATCTTGATCTTAACACTGTTTATCTCAAAACCGAGATGATGCGAAGGTAAACACCTATGAAATCATACGTCAACACGAGAACGTGTTCACAGTCAAACAGAAAACTGTAAAAGCACACAAGACGAACGTAAATATATATCTCGGGAGAAACTGAGTCATCGAAGGTAAAAAATGATGGCTCTTCTCAGTGACAATTCTTGTGAAATAGTTCTGTGATGCAGGTCTGCTGTAGGTCACCTTCCTCAGTCGTCTCTACTAATCACCAAGGCATGTCTGCGAAAAACCGCGATCACGATGATCGACCCATCTGTGTGGGAAAATAGACTCTACAGGAAACAATAGACCCTCTGCGGTTTGAATTTGAGAAATATTTCTAGGTTGAAATAGAAAAAGTATTTTGACATGTCAGTAATCACTCTGGCGTGCAGAAAGGTGGGTACAAGCCCTTTGAGGGATTTCATGGATTCTTATTATCGGAGTAATTGGTTTTTGAAAGCGTTTGGCGATCGTCCTTTCACGTAGAAGGATTATTTTTACTCTATCCTATTATTAAAGGGCCTTAAGGAAAAGCTCAGCCCAGAACACGACAGCTTATATCTGGAAGGTCGCCTTATCGCTGGCTGTACTCTGTGATTTTGCAATCGATTCAAAAAAGGCAAATCACGACAAATAAAGAGTTATTGTTTTGCTTTTTCTTCGATAGCTTCTGGGCGGCGTTTAACACAGCATGTTGCTTTATTGAAGGAAACGTCGTGACCTAAACTTTCGTTAATTTGTCCAGAATTCCGTGCTCGTTTAGGCGAGGAAAGTTGTCCCTCCCACAAGCTGATAAGCGAACAGGTAAGATGCGATTTAACTGAAAAAGACGCTCAGTGATAAATCTCGATAGAAAAGTGATTAGCGCGTTCAAGGTGAGGAAGTGATTGCGCTTCAATTCCGTTTATCAATGGCCGTGTCATTACTGACTCAATAGCGTCTCAAGAGAACCCACACCTCTGAGTCGCGGAGGAATCTCGGGTTAACATAATTCTGTCTCTAAAAGCAGCACATTGAAACTACGATGTTTTTCGAGTGAGGAGTATCAACAAATGCCGCCTAACCAGGGTTTGCTTTGAGTCAAATGAGTGATAGAGAATGCTCTGATTAATTTCAGTGACAGCCTACGAAGCGCTTTCGTGTTCAATGTTGATGTTCTAAAGGCTTCCACTGGATTTAGCGGCTTATTCCATCCCAGTCTAATGCAATAATGAAAGATAGTTAAGAATGCGTTACAATGAGAGCTGGTCTGGTGTAGCCGATATCATTGTGAAACTGACAAAACTCAACTCAAAAATATTCGACGTGAAAGGGAAATATGACCACTGGCGACTGACAAACTATCATTACTCACCTATTGCGAATCCACCAAATAATTCAATGTCTTTGCCTCCAAGAAGTTCTCTGAAATTCGCGTAAAAACAAGGTTTGTTGTCAGCTAGCAGTCTCGTAGATCAAGACAGAAATGCTTGCTCTGGAAAGAAACGAAACAGGATCGAAAATCGATGAGTCAATGTAAAATTCACGTTGGCTCCCCGCTGAAAAGAGGTTAATATAACATTAAAATCGTTAGAGATTCACGGCTAGAGATCTGGAGCAATGTTGGTTCCTCTTACCTCCCTTACTAAAAGATTGTAGCGTCCATTGCTCTTCGCCTCCTATAATTGTTTTTACCCCGGTATATTAAACTTGGAACGGCACGGGAAGATGGAGTTTTGTTATTTTAATCAGAGGAGGCGGGGTAGGATTCCAGATGCTGCCGCACTGAATTTTGCGGCAATGTTCTAAACCTCTCAAAAGGCAACTGTTATTAAATTCGCTTTCAATAATTCCAAATTGTCGAGAGTGTTTATTTCAACAACTTTTTGTGAAGGATCTCATCAATTCTAATTTGCACCACTTTAGCAGTGTAATAATTTAAGAAGCGAATATTTTGCCAATTATCTCATATATAGAGTTGTATTTGCATGCAAAAGGAACTTCCAGAACGCTATGCGGAACACGTTTCAAAGGAACTCAATCTTTGAAGGAAAGCTAGTGATATTGAGACAGTACTGAAAAACGTTCAACTGAGACAACAGAGTTCCATTGAATAGCGAAACCGAATATTTTACCTTTCTTAAAAGAAAATTTCAAGCCAGGCTGATGGTCATTCAAAACAAAAGCATACAATTTAACTTTTCAATCGCCCTTTCAAGATTCCGACTATCAGTGGAAAAGAAGTAATTAGTTGTAATTAACAAGATCGATTTCAGTGGTTGAAAACGAACATTAACTAAAACGTTTGTTCTGCCACAGGTCATAAGTTTACAATCAATAGCAAATTTCAATATTTATATTTGCAACTCTATTATGGTTAAACATGGGCTTCCGCGCATTTGATTTTTGGGTTTTGAATTTTTTGTTTAAAGTTGATAATTGAAGCTTTTTCATTCGTTCTTCCAAGGTGAATAAATGTCGATATTTTTACTTTGTAAACCATTTATCGTGTTCACTCATGCACTCTGCTTTCGTCGATTCCTTTTCTTTTGAAAAGACAAACACAATTCATTTGTAGTATTTATTGGCTTTACGGAACCCACCTTTTCAAAATTGCGCTGTTATGAATTTGGTTGCAATAAAAAGTGACAGAACCATCAAATCAGGACCGAAAATCGGACGGATTAAAGTACTCTGTCCCTGCGAATTTTACTTCTGAGAGCTTTCCGGAAATTAAATCAAATCCGAATTTTATTAGTTCCTTTTTCGTTTGCTCGTTTGTTCTTAATACGGCGTCCAAAGGCCAGACAAGTCAACGCTACTTTTAATGTAAAAGCAACAATTATAAGCTGACTGAACACGGAGGGCGCGCGTTAATTATCGGGCTATCGAGTACATTACTAACACAAAGTCAGACCAATTCATATCGTTTGCGAATCCAATCAATTTTGTTTTTATAAACATGATTATTTTGATAAAAACAAAAATTTGTCCATACCTTTCAAGCGATCGCAGGTTTTTTCTCATGAAACGGCTGCTCAGGCTACTAACTAGAATAGATATTATGGGTGCTCGACTAGAGAAAGATCTTTTCAAAATGTCTCCCTTACAGGCCGGTGTGTAAAGAGCAAAGCAAAGCGCCTATTACCGGAAAGGAAAGCAGGCCGATTCGTATAAATTGCAATCAGACATAGATCAACGATTGACCGAAATGGAAACTACTATACATATCAATTAACCCTCGCTAATTTTGGCACACTCCTGTCAACGCGGTAAATTTTCATAAACGGATCAGCGTCTTAAATCCTTGCCTGTGATAATTGCAGTGACATTTTCTGGGGGCCAAACAGTGTGACCGCTTTTCGGAAGGCATAAAAATTAGTTAAGTCCTTATTAGTTGCTCCATGTGCAATTCGCCAATCACTAAAGGAACTTCTCTTGCAGTATTTAACACGTTTAAACAGCATACAGAGTTTAATAAAAACCACCATACGTTTTGGCCACTCCAGACTGTGCCGTGACTTCTACATTAAATTTTAGCCAACTTACCTATTTAAACTTAACACTCAAATCCCGGGAAGTTCTCTGTTGATCGTCACTCTGAGGCACAGAATGAACACAGGAAACTTTTAACTCTAGGCGTTGAATAAAACTTAAAATGCACACCTACTACTTGTTTCGAATGTCAACAATGTTTAAGGCTCCTGAATGTTTGCGTTCCTCTCGTGATACGTGATTTTTACCCCACAATATTCGTCTCAAGGTCAATAAGACGAATACCACATCAACATGCTTGTCAATAGACCTACTTTATACAGGACACGCAAGGTTATTTCTGGAGAGTTTTCATGCACAGATCCAAATAAATCCAGAGCAAAATTTAACAGCAGTTTACTCGTCTTCCTTCTTTTTGCATTTTTTGGATTATATCCAAACCAAACGCGTTTGAAAGGACACTGGTTTGGTTAAAAAACGTGACATAAACGTGTTTCACGATCCGAGAGCGTGTTCAGATAGTTCCGGCTTAAAAGGCCATAGATTAAGGCATTGCTGAGAGTAGAGTTACTGGCTGGTATGGCACTGATCTAAACTATATGCTCGCATGATACTTCCAAAATCTGACAAGGCTTAAAATCGCAAGAAACACAAGCCAGTCCAAGTGGACTGGAACAAGCATATCAAAGGACAATCGAATCACGATAGAAATCTCTCTACTTGTAAACGACGCTGTCTTCAGTCCCTTCCAGAGCCACGAGAATCGCTGACAATGCTTCGGCTTCTTTGTGTAAATTTCATCTTCCCAGCCAAACCAGCCCTGGGAGTGGTCTTGTCGATTAAATTCTTGAAAATTTTTTCTTTCACTGTGATTAAATTGAGACACGCCCCAAGTTGCTGCAATTTCTAAAACTGAAATGAAATGTCTCGTGATTTTTCAAGTCCATCAGTTGTAGTATACTCTTAAGTACCTCAAAGGATTACTCTGTCTTACAGAAGCGCTTAAACAGCTTTCTATTACAAGTCTGACGAGCTGTGCAATCATTGTGCCTCTCAAAAAGCTTTTTAGAGCCCTACAGGGCTCGGCAAACTAGATTAGCTCAGTCCAGGGAAGTTATTTAACTGTAAACCTTGCCGAATCTTCTTGTAGTTTGATTTGTCATTTATCGAGAACTGAATGTGCAAACAGTGAGTGTTTTCTTAGTTCGTGCGCATAAATACCTTTCGGGTACAAAAAATAACAAAATCCTCTTGGAAATTTAGTACCAGATAAAATTCTTTGTCCTCTTTTTGTTTTCGGCACATCCCTAAATTCTATAGCTGCCAAATTCTTTCAAATTTAAAAACGTTCAGCCATCTAGTTTTGTACAGTGCATATATAAAAATGTAACCTTTTGTACGTTCCCTCTTGGCAACTAAAAAATCCTCGGGTACATTAACGCAAGATGTGAAAAAACGATACATAAATTGCGTTACTGCAACGTTCTGTCGCATTTTCCCGACTTCACTTGTAAACCATTTTTTTTTGTTATCGATTGAGAGGAAGCATATGCATTAATTCGGGCTTATAGCCTCTTTCGAAAATTGAACCGTATTATAAACGATGTTTAAAAGCGTTCAGACAATTCCATACTTTATAAATCAAACAAGCTGATCCCTTTTACTTTAAAGATATAAAATAAAGTGAAGAGTAAAAAAAGTTTGCCTCAGAATAATACGCCATAAATAACAATCAGTGTATTTTAAGCAAGGGACGCGAATGTACGTAAGTTACACCGGAAGCATTTTGAAACCTTCAAGCACTCTGTCAAAGTTTGTATTGTACGTTGGTTCTTGACCGATTCGCTGAGAGCCTGATTGCATTCAGGTAACGAAATAGCATTAGAAGGTCGAGCAGTTCAGTCTTCTATCTGTTGCTATAACAGACACGTGGATCTAAGTCAGTTTAAATTGTAAAGGATTTCATAGTAGTGTCATGCACGCACTTTAGAATTGTCCCTCAGATAGATAGAGCTGGAGTAGCGCTTTACTCGAACCGAGCTCAATGTCAACACGCTTTAAGACTCGCTTCAAAACACATACGCATAGGAACCGTAATATATTTGTAAAACCAGCCTGTATTTATTAAGAGAGCAAAAAGCGAAGAAACATGCTAAGAAAAACGTCAAGTGGTGCTTTTTTCTGAGCGAAGAACGGTCTGGCTAAGTGACACGTGCAGAGAGCAATTCAAGTTTGCATCTTGATGAAGTTCCTTGTTTAATCTCACAAGGGAAAAGTTTTGTCAGATTACACTGAACGCACTTTCGCTCAAATTATTCATACACAACCCTTCTCCAGTTCAGTGGTACAAAAGCTGAATGCCCGCAAAACTAATTGACCGAAGAGTTTAGTGTTACGTGACAAGTAGACTGCGGTTTAGTTTTTCCAAGCACCTGACCGAACGTGTCGTTTAAAACTCAGGTTTCTTTCCTCAGAAACTAGCCATTACTTTGGAGAACTGTTTAATGTTTTTTCTACAACAACATGGCATATTGTGAAGGAATAATCCACAGGAACACCTTTAGTTTCAATGCACTCTGTGTCGATAACTTGACATCCTCAAAAGAAAGACGGACATCCACGAGATCACTGGCGAACAGGTTCATGTCAACCGTTTCAATCGCTTTTCAATAACGCACGTGTTGGTAATACCGGACAGGGACTCAATCGTATTGTTTCGATTGTGAAGCATTTTAGAACTTGCGCTTAATGTTATATCCTACATTATTCACTGCTTTTGCTCCCGACTTCCTAAAAAGGTGTTCAAGATGAATAGAGGCTAAGCGCAATTGTAAGTGAGCCGTATACCTTGAATTCAGTTCCAGACAGTACATGTAAGTTTACCCAGTTGACCGGTACTACTCTCTCCTTTTCGACTTCACTTTATTCAGATTTTCATAGTGCTACGTTTTAACTAAGTGAATTTAATCTGCTAGCTAACAAAATTGCAACTGAATCCCCGTTTTCAGTTAAAATCATGGTCTTATCACTAGGACACTTAAAACCCCGCGGGCTTATACAAACTTGAAATTATAACGTGTCATGGAAGGCGACCCATCCCGAATAAATACAGCTAAAACAAGACGTAACTTAAACAAACTAAAACGAGCAATAAGATGTAAGAAGGAATACCTTTCTTGTCTAATTTCTTCTGCCGCTGCGTCAGTTCAAGCAAGACCTAATCGAGTCGTCTGATAAATATGTACATGTAGTTTTGACTACAATTCATTACCAAACAACTGCATCAACTGCTCGTTTTGTAAATTTATGCAAAGAGTTTTTCTTAAGACTTCCTTATCAGAAAGCTGTGAAATTTTTGTCATATATCAACCCTGGAGGCTGCATGAAGCTTCTAGGAAATCTCTTTGGTCATAAAGTAGTGGAAATATTAAAAACGAACTGGTTAATTATTTCAGGCTTCACAACCTTTGTCAGAAAATACGACGCAAATAACTTATCATCTTAAATAATCTTTTGTTTGAGGTAATTTATCAAGCCGAGGAAAAACAAATGTGTAAAATGTTATAAGGCTTTGTTTGTTAAGGCTCTGTACCATAAAGAACGGAATTTACCAAACGCCGGAAAATGACATCAATCTTCGAGAAAATTCTCTCTTACAAAAGCGATATCGATTTTGAAAGTTTAAAGAGAAAAGCTTCCCGGTGACAAAAGCGAGATAGATTTTGAAGTTAAAAGTTAAGGTTATTTGATTAAGAAATAACTTTTGTAGAGCTACATACGCCAAAAGAGAAGGAAATGTTTAATGAAAAATCCATGGAAGACAAAACATCAACTCAAAAGGAGAAAGCTCTTTTTCTGAAATGTTGAGTAATAAACTTTCCGATATTTCATTGAAAAGATAGTAAATACTTGAGATATTCCCAACCAAACGTAACATACTTGTAAACACTGACAGTATATTGACTGGCGAACGTGTTTAAAGATCTTAAGATGTTTATTTCACAAACAATTTAGAAGTCAAAGGCTCTGAAACGTTTGTTTTGAGTTCATTTGTTTGAAGACTGTTGTACAAGAATAAATTGAACAAAACGTGATGGATTTCTAAAACTAAGCACAATATCGACTTGCTACTGAATCAACGAATTATAGGTTTTTAAAACAATTAAGTTGGAAAATAATGCCTAATATTCAATGTTGAGTTAAAGATCGTCTTTATAAACAATTCGATGTTCTTTGATTGTGAATCTTTTCTCGAAAACGTTGAACGAAATTTGCATCATAAAGCGGGAGACAGGAGTTTAGTTGTTTAACTTCAAGCGATTTTACCGCGCTTCTATTCAGTTGCACCACTTATTCTTTAATTTCTCTGTGAAAGTCGTATATCGTGTTTGTTTAACGTTTCCTTTTTTTATTTTGAAGACTTAGCAGGCAGCCAAAGTGACTGCGCCCAGTGCCGAACAAATAAACGGCACACAACAAGGGAATCTATAACTGGGTTCGGAAAATGTTTGTCGATAATAACACTGAGTTTAATCAAAAGGTTGGGCTAGTTTGCTAAGGGAGGAAAAAAGAAAGATGGCCGTTTTCAAAGCCTACCGACAATTAGCCGGGAAAAAATAAGTGGACACGAGAATTCTGTCGGAACTTTGAACAGTTCTTTGAAATGAAAATTAGACCGATTCCTTAGATGCTTTGGCCAATTTGGAAAAGCTTGCCGCATTTCGACATAATGAATTTTTCATCAGCAAACCAGCGTTTGAGAGGCGGTAGTGGGCGCTTAGAGTTGCTTGATAAAACCGCCATAAAATCAAGATAGAATTAAAATTGGTTTGAATAGTATTCAACAGAGGGGAACTTTATTTATCTTTTTCGTTTTATCTTCTTAGTTTACACAAAAATGAAGCTATCCACGGGTAGCATAAGAAAACGACTCCATCAGTATAAAGTTCCTTCTTATTCCTCGCCTTAATAGTTTATAAACTTTGCACTTCAGCTTTATGTATCTTTACGATCTCGAATCGTATGCTTCAACAATCAGCCACTTTATATTTATCATTTTTTACTCTGACTTCAATTCACCTGCAGACCAACCAGTTCAAAACATAAACAACAATTCGGCAGAGGAAACTTAAAATCTTTGCCGGCTGTTCACACGATAAAGCTGCCATATACAGAGGAACCAGAGCGCTTAGTTGTCCGATTGATCTTAATTATACCCTGGGTTAAAACATGCCCCGTCAAATGCCCTGCATGGGTACTTTAACCTTAATTATGAAAAATTTTCTCTTTCAATACCTAACTCCTTGTTCATTTCTTTGTAGCTTGAACGTTTCACTTGAATTCATACAAGACGCCGAAGACTCTCTTTCTTCTGATTTAGTCTAGCGAGTGGAGTGAAACTTTTTAATTAATTTTCTGTTCACTGGCGTGACTGCTTTGTGGACAGAATATACAGCTTTTTCATTCGCGTGTTCCAACCTAAACTGCACTTTCTAATTGTCGGCTCGAAGGTGTATAATCTTATTATCGAGCACATAAGCTTCAAATAAAATACACCTGTACCAACAATGACTTTCTTCCACACGCCAAAGAAAACGACGCATAGTTTCATTCTTTAGCAGTTGCGTCTGCGCCCAGGCATGGTGGAAAACGCAGTAGTTTCGTTAAAGCCAAAACAAGAAAAACAAAAAAAAGATGAAAACAGTTCATGGCCTCTGAAAACCATGAAACCAGCGGGGAATGTTTATTTTGTGATGAGGTCTAAGACGATATAAAGCGCTTAGTTTATCAATTCTTGTTTTGAAGGATTACTTTACATTTTGAAGTATGACGGGTTGTTGCTTTTAAGTAAACATTTGAGCTCCAGTTGTGCAAACGTTGGGTTCAACATTCCAACAAACTTTACCGTTAGGTTGTTTTTGAAACGAGATATAATATTTGATCTTTTTAAGACAAATACGCCGTGAATTGTTAAATAAATGGCAATGCTCTGAAGATAAACAGCCTAGCGGATTCTATGGTGCGATTACAAACTTACTTTAGTTTGTCGTTTGCACTAGCAGTCATTTAATATCCATGGGAAAACACACCTTCATCATGGCTTTGAACAGAACATGGCAGCAAATATGAACCTCACGTCGTAGATTACAATCTGATGGCCATTCTGAATTTTTGTAGTCTACAAAAACGGCTTTCACAAGTAAGCAAAACTCCAAGAGCAATCGTTTGTTTGGTGTTGGAAAAATTTCATGCAAAGAAATATATTGCTCACGTACTTAGCAGAGTTTACACAGGTTAAACAGTAAGTATAAGTGAAATGAATCAAATCCACGCCGTTTAGCCGAGAAAAAAGCAATGCTAAATTTTTTTCATCCACTGAGCTAGTCAACGAGTTACAAAAACGGGTTACAATGGTCTGTGGAAGGCTAGTAACCTGCGTCGCTAACTGATGAATATTTAAAAACTTAAATTCATATAGAAGTTGAAAGATGACGAAAAAAGAATTAAAAATTAATGCTGCGCACGCGAAAACTGGAAATATTTTTAAAAATAACGACGGGACTTGGGCATTTGGCTTGTACTCGACCAAAAACGTTTAAAAATGGGTTAAAGTAATTAAGTGATCCGTTTTTATCTCCCGTGCGAAAACAGTGATCGGTTTAAACAAGAGTAACATTGACGGTGACGCTTCAAAGAGCCGCAAATCAACACGGCGAGAGCTAAATTGTTTAAAATTAGCGCTCTGCGTGCGATGCGATAGCCGGGAAATGTCTGTTTTTCTTTGAAAATGTTTAGTTAAAGCATTACTCTTGCGAAGAGCAGGTTTCATTTAAGCTTGAAACTCGTTCAAAAGGATTAAAAATAATTCAGTTTGATCTCTCTGTTAAATGAAGGAAGGCAATTTAAGTGAGGAGTTAATATTTCTGAGAGAAAGAGAAAAAAAGTTCAATTTCCGAGCAAAACTCATAATCATCCAAACTACTACAGATGGCAAAACATTCAGATACCTTCGGCGAGCTTTTTATTGTTCCGGGTACTCATTTGCCGCCATAATTTCACTTTTATTGCGGTAATCAATTCGGCAATTATATCTTCTTGGTGTCAATAGAAACAATTTTATTAAAGTTTTAATTTAATTAGTAGCATGGAAAAATAAAGTCGATCGGTAAATTACGCCTCTAAGTACTCAACAACCGTGTACAGTGTTTAGATTGCGGGGATATTGTTTCAGTAATAATTGTTAATATCCTAGCTCCCAACTCGGCGGTTCGCTTTGTTGGAAACGGAGAGAAATTTACATTATGCCAGTAAGATTTTAAACGGTTCGTTCTGCGCTCGAGACGGGAGTGAAACGAGCCCAACGCAAGAATGGTAGGACACGTTTTGGTGAAAGGCCGATGAGACACAATTCGCACGTTTCATGCGTTTGGTTTTAAAAACTTTCAAAGTGTTTTAATCGATCATACCGCAATGAACAGTCAAAACACGTCACCAAAAACACCGTATTAACCGGAAAACGGATGCTAGTGATATTAGAGTCCTTCAAGATGAAGCGAACGCTTTCTGATGCAAATTATGCAATAAACTAATCAGCCATCTAATTTGTTCTTTTCTTGTCGCTTCGCAGACGGCCGAAATAAGACCAAGCCGACATTTAGGAACAAAGACCGAGCAATGAATATTCTCCAGTGACCCATATATTCAAAATGAACTACGCCGCATCGAAATTAACTCAATTAACCGTCACATTCTCAGAAAGCAGCTGCCCAATTCTGTGACTCGCACCTCGAACAATTGCATTTGAAGTTTCCCATTGTTTGGACTAATGACGGTCCACAAAGCTTCCAGTATCTCGGAGGCGTGAGCCGAAAAGCAATACTCGCTCCTCGCGCGCGAGGCACGGCCAAATGACCTACTGTGACTACTTTACATATAAGGTAAAAGCGTGTTTGAACTCCTCTTCGAGTTGTCAGTCAATTGACACTTTGTGCACGCAACCGGTTAAGTCATCATACTGGATTCGCTGACCGCCGTAAACTGACAGTGAGTTTGCATTTCAATCACAACGTCCCTAACTTGGAATTAATTTTTTTACGCCGAGCTCTATTATTCAAATTTTTTTTCAGCCCGCGGTGTTGTTTCATGCAGTTAATTTTGCTGAGTGTGTGAGAAATACCTAGGCAGATTTGTTCCGCGGAAGAGCTGAGTTCCTTGAGAAGAAAGTCCGACTACTGCTGGAGAAAGGTTGGTATTATTCGTTCGAATGGTTTCCTATACGCTTCTTCAGGTAAATGGAAATTAAAACATTTGGCAAGAAAACAAGTCCATCGCGTGTTTCAACCTGGAAGTCAAT
This sequence comes from Pavona decussata, assembly GCF_977016875.1. Taxonomy (NCBI): domain Eukaryota; kingdom Metazoa; phylum Cnidaria; class Anthozoa; order Scleractinia; family Agariciidae; genus Pavona; species Pavona decussata. Next base: position 1,545,621 of record NW_028145452.1, read on the forward strand.
GAAAAATGATAAATTTGTTCGACGTCATCTTAAGCAATGTTTTCAAAGTGTTGTTTAGCTTGGCTAAAAGCTCTCGTTCAGTCGCTTAAACGGTATCGTTGAGATAGCGTATATTGCTTCTAATATCATTCACAAGGAGCTTTTTAATTACTGCACAAGAGCATGTATACATTGATATTGGACTTAGTGCAGAAAAACGGGCAGAAATGTAGCAATGTAAGTACGATGTTGAGCCGTTTGCATCGCGCAAATGAAGTGTCAAATCGGTAGCACCAACTGACCGTGTGGATAAATTGATTATTTGCAGAGACTTAACTGCTATTCAATTAATTGATAGTAAATGTCAGATCTAAATCCAGTATTTAGAAGGCTTCAATTTTAGTACAGCTAGTGTTTGACCAGCAAAATAATTGTATTCAGCACTGAAAACTAACCATCCAACAGTGCGAAGTCAATTTAACACTCCGGCAAGAAAACGCTCCTTGAACGAATGAGTCGTGGGTCAGTTGTCAAACACCGCTCGCCCTATTGATTCAATATTTAGTTAGGCTTCACTGCTCTTAATTCATGGCAACACCGTGGAAAACAAAATCCAACACTTTAAGGCATTGAAACCGTTAATGGGATAGACACCGGTTTTAAATCGCAACGATTCACAACAACAGCTCGTGCTCAAATCTACCAACGTTGCAACAACAAAACGTCCCATCGAGACGCATTCATACGGCAGTATATGTCAAATCGGCTCTCGATTAACACAGCTTTTAATCGGATGAAAGCCCGATTTTTCTGAGCAATACTCAAAGTCAAACAAATTCGTGAAAAGAAACGTAGAGAAAACAGAGAAGATTGTGCAAATATTTTTTTCTCTCCCGTCGGCTAACTACTGGATAGTTGTATTCTTTGAATGTACTTAGCCATGAGGACAGGAAACGGATATATCACGCTGCTGGCCTCTCAGAAGAAAGAAATTCATTCACGGAAACCACTTTGAGGAAACCTCTCAGCAACAACTATCGATAAACGTTTAAGGAACCAGTGAGGATAAAAAATGGCTAAACCTCGTCCGGTTTCAGAACGCGAATTTGTTATTGTGACGCGTTCTGTGTAGTCACGATGGTTTGTCGCCCTTGGGGAGGATGTTGTTTCCCATCTGTGGTACACCAGGACAAGGCGGTTGAACCCATGCCTGTTTTACCTAAAACAACACGCGGGCATGAGTCCAAAACCACTTTTTCCGTCGTCCATTCAGTAAATTTTTTCCTGTGGTATTCACGTAATGTGTGTATTTGTCTTTATCGGCAGTGAAGCAGCAAGTGTCTTGAGAGGCTCACATAATTAGCCAAAGCATCAACGTCTAAATCCAATGATGCTATATTATTATTTGTCTTGTCATTTCGCCGGGGTGTAACTTTACCGAACAAACATACACATTTTAGTTCCTTGTACACTTTAATAGGCTAAAAAGTTACGTTCGTGAAACATGTTTACCTCAGCCATTGAACCCATTGCGCTGTAAGGTGGAGCGTTCCCAGAGGAACAGATGGGAAATGTCGATGTTGAACTTGAGACATAACCACTAGAAAATCTCAGCTTTGTCTGTGTCGAAAAAACGCAAGCAAATTTCGAGAGTTTATAACTATTAGAGGTTGTTGTTTCTTTTTCCCGTCTTTTGATTCACCTAATGACAATCACGGAACGTCTTACTGAGAAGATGAATTATCTGTGAATCCTCCGTGGAGGTGCACTATAGGACACGAACATGCCTACCCTCATCGATGCTGCACAATGTCAACTGAAGAAAACAGAAGAGTATTTTCAGAGACATTTTTGAAGTTGACACGAACTTTAGATTGAGTTGCATTCTATAACTCTGGAGGGAATTTTTTCCCATTAGAAGAGATCGGTGAGTCTTGTTATAGATATTTTCCTCGAACTAATTTTTTCAGTGTAGAATCTGTCGGGAGTTCTAGTTCTGCCAGTGAAGTCTAACGTTTCTCAGTCAGTAGCTGACTCTTTGCAGACATCGTTGAACACAGTGGCTGTGGTTGTGAAGTTACTATTTTTGTATCACGCTTGTGGTAAATTTTAATGGGAAATCCGGCTAAAGGAAATCCGTTGGATGAAGTTTCGTCACGGCAAAACAGACAGGCATGTTAGAGAACTGGGAAATATGGAATTAGAAGTTCAGACAATTGTGAATTAGCTCCAGATCATGTGACTCAGAAGCTATCCTTTCCTTGATTTTCAGCAATTTTGTAAAACTTTAAGCTTGACTTTACATTTTGTCCTGTGATGTACTGATAACATTGAACATATCGATGATATTTTTACCGTTTGTATATAGCTGAGTGACTTCAATGAAAGCCTAATTTTCAATATGGTGGATAATCAAAACTGAAAATCTCTACATCTTACTCTTTTATTGAAGAGGAACAGAGCGAATTCTGCTAGATCCAACCGTCGTAGACAAGTCTTTTACAGTTAACTATTTTAAACAGATCTATAGTCACCCTTGAGGGAAACCATTTTGGAGTAAAGGAACTCAGATGCATAAGAGCGTCGCTATTTGGAATGATACAGCTGGCCGGCGAAGACTGAAGACTTATAAACATCCAATTTTTTTTTATAAATTATAAGGCCAAAACTATGTCGTTTGAACCATCCTTATTTTCGTTAGAATTTTCTGTTTTGTCCTTTTCTCAAAGTAGAAGGGACTGAACAAAACAAATAGTGAAGTAGAACATCCATTGCAGGAATATTCTTATCCAACGACATTCTTGGGCTGCTAGGTCGCAAGATTAGAATTATTAACTGACTTCTTACCTTTTCATTGTGTAAATTGGACAAATGCGTTAAAAATTTGCGCTCAGAAAGGAAAGGAAAGGAAAAAAAAAAAGATTTACCACAGGGAAATAATTTTCAGAGGTCTCGTAATGTAGAGTTTCAGTTCACACACAGTACTCATACCGACCATGTCTCAAGGTTCGCATTTTAGCTATGTGAAGGGAAAGGTTTAATTATCTTAAGTCGGACTAGTATGAAATTTAGTGCATTTGAACTCATTGTCTTACGCGATGCAAAAGGCCACCGTTTGGTGCTTTGCGAAGTATTTGGTGAAAATACAATGGAATAACCCTAAACACTAAGCCTGGATTTCCCGAAACAGAAGCATAACTTGAGTCGTGTATTGTATTGTGAATCTCATATTTGATATGTGGATGTATTCCTCAAGTGTTATTGAACATTTAGTAAAGCGTTACTTTCTTGTGGAGTTTATCGCTTCGTAATATTTGCAACATGACATTTTTTTCACATTTTTTGTTTATTTCCGCCAACTTGGCGTGTTCCTTGGTGCCAGAGGATTAAGCCTTACGTGCAAGTGCTTTACAAACCAGTTGTACTAGAAGTAGTACTAGTCAGCAAGGCACCAGCATTTTCCGGTATGCGGGTGAATCTTTGTAAATTTGTTTGCAGGAAGCAGTAATAGACTAACTTAGTTTCAGAAACCACATTATAAAACGGATTAATTTGAAGTAGTTTTGAGAATTTTGTGATGCAGGAGTGAAGGTGTTTGCGGAAACGCCCAGGGATAATGTTATTCAGAACCACTTTGTTCACCAGTTACCTTTAAATTCCACTTTGTTGATTGCTAAAAAAGGTTCTTGCTGACAAAATTGTCCGTTGGTCCTAAATGTGGAATGAACGTCTGCGCAGTACAGGGTTGTTGTGTGCCAACAATTTAGGAGACCCCGAGGATTTTTTGGCTTGGCGATGCTTTTTATTTTCCTGATTGAGATGGACTATTTTGGGAACTCGAATTGTTTATAGGATAGGTGGTTAAAGAAACCGAAGTCTGTAACCGAAGCATTGTGTGGTTTTTATGTTTTTGCAAACTTAATTAAGCGCTGAGTCTATCTGGTTGTTTCTTTTTTTTTAGTCTCTGAGGATCCAGAGTCATTACGGTTGCGTGTTTAATAAAGTGACTGTCTTTTGTCTGTTAGGCTTTTACATATACGTCTGCATGCAGTTACAGCACATCAGAAAGATGCTTTGTTTAGGGTTCTGTGGCTGTCTGAAAATCAGCTCACACCACTTTCTGAAGTAAGATATAGACTTTCTAAAACCAGCAACATAAAAAAGCTAATTTTGTCTTGATGAACAAGTTCTGGTGACCTCTAGAAAGAGAGATGTTTGTGCGTAAACATGTCGCGAACTCTTTAAAAATATGCAATCGTAAAAACACATTCGCTTATTTTACTTTTTACATTTAAAAAGTCTTAGAGCAAGAAGCAAGAATTTAAACTGATCGCCACCTTAAGTTCAGTGTGTTTTAGTTTAGTATTTATTAGTTGATCTACAGAATGTAAAATTTTGAACCACCTTGAACTGGCTGCATTACTGAAAGCACAGCAAAAAGAATGCCACTCATAAGCTCACTACAAAGATCAAGCATCAGAACATTTTTCTTCCACAGACTTACAACATGGATGCACCTTGTACAACATGATAACAAAGAAGATCTAAACATTATCAGTACAATAGACCCATCCACAATTTTCATTGGAATAGTCGCTCTTTAGGGGTCCGGTTCACACATTGACGAATAAAAACTACATTCTATGAATCAAGGCTTCTTGCGGGTTGAAAGCGATGAAATCTTTCAAGGACACCTTTCAGGTTTTTAATGTAGTTAAACCGTACGTATCGTGTCACTCATCAATGTTTTAAACCAAATATCAAAGAGCAAGTGATGAAATGAATCAGTTTTTTTCTCAAAATGTCAGAGTTGAAGCATTAAAATTTCGCACAGATGCAATTATTATGATGCTCTTTTAGCCAGAGAGACAATGATTATTTAGACACGTTAATTCAGTCCAGATCTTTTAATTCATTTTTTTCTTGGAGTTATTCATACTATAAATTTTAACTCAATTCTAAAATTGTTCTTTTAAACATAACAAAAAGGTATTTGAACTTTTTTCCCTCAAAGCGGGATTTTAATATTTTCAGTACATTAGTTTTAATTCTTAAAAGGTTTCATGTGAGGACCTACACGGGACCAAAAGAAAAACAAAAACAAATACCGAAAGCGTATGCATTTTCGATGTGAAAGAAAGGCAATTGAACCAATTTCAAATACGCCGGTTTATTCTACCTTTCAGTTGAACCGGTACGAGAAATTGTATTTGGGAATTTGTCACGAAACAAGACCTATCACAAGAATTGTGCTAAATTCAAATTTTCTTGAAGAAACAAAATAATGTCGATGTCGTAGTAATGTTGTAGCCATGCAGGCACCTCATCGATATTTTGCTTACATCAGCTGTTGTCGTAAACTTGGCTAGGAATGCCGATATTAGTTCGAAATGAAACTATGTTGTTAGTGTTTAAGACACCGCCCTTATGCCATTCCTCTTTGAAATTGACTCTCAGCAGCCGTTTTTAGAGAGTCTTGGCCGCGTAGTGACTGCTGAATAGACACTTTTCGATGCGTGTTATAAAACTGTGACTCTGGGTACTTTTACGAAATGTGTCGTGCAGGAAGGAATTTCTTTGCCTTTTATTGCTTCTCTTCATGTGATGGGTTTTGTTAAAGGCGCAATATTACACCTTAAAAATTAAACAGAAGAAAATACCGACGAGACCATAATTGCGTAGTAGGAAGTAGTTTGCGTGCTTTGGAGCAATTTCAAGACACAACTTTGAAAAGAAGAGGAGACGTGGTTAATATCAGTTTCATTAGGAAACTGAGAACAATTGGAGACAGAACTCGTCTGAGGTTGATCTTTAACGGAGTGAAGCAGTCATATTTGGGTAACACCTACGTCAATTTTCTCCTTTCATCTGCCAGTTGACATTAGGTAAGAAGCAAAACTTGTACATCGAGATTATTGTTATTAAGGAAGCTAGATTGTCTCCTGGGCGAATGTGTGTTGGGAGTTCGGAGATGTCACAGCAGTTACAGATGAACTGAGGAAAGATGGCAAAATGTTTTTAGTTCCATTTCATCTAAGGAGTCAGAAGGTATTTGGAATTAACTTTAAACCTTTTCAGTCCCAATGAACTGGCTCTAAAAAAGTCCCACGACAGAAGTTTTATCACAATGAACTTAATTAACTTCCTCACAACAAAGGGTTTCAGTATGAGTGCGCACGATAAACCGGAACATATACTGGGCATTAATTAATCGCAGCAAGGTGAAATTTAAAGCTTGGTAGACTTGCTAATATTTGTTAGTTCTGCATCAAATCAAGTAAAATCATCGCAGTTGAAATACGACAGGACCGACACTGGGTTGCTTATTCACACTTCGCCGGCTTCGCTCATGGAGTCTTTTTGGCTACAACTGTCGGGTCAGTCATGTGTAAATGTTTCAATTAAAAATGCTCCCGAAATTTAGCCTACCGAAGAGAACGTTTTCATGTCAATATGGTACGTAACATTAAGTTTAAAGCTCTCCGTGCATTTCAGCCGTACACTAAATCAGTCTTAAAACTCAGAAATCGATTTTGTGGTTTCCTCTTACCACTGTGGAAAAACGCAGTCTCCCAACAAGAAGACATTTTATTTACATAAGGATCCCTCCAGTCATAAGTAATAAGGTCCATAGTCTAATTCATTCGACAAAAACAAATTTTTTCCACGTATGTTTAGAACACAAAAATGCCATTCAAAAGGAATATGGAGTGTTTTACGCCCAATAAATTATGACAGCCACGCTCGATGACAATCATAATTTTCTTATTGCCCTAAATGAAATGGAACCCGCCCCCTCAATTAGTTGATTGAAAACACGACTACTGTCGTATACATTACATTGGCGTGTTCCAGTGTATTTCGACCACGATTTCATTGATGTTGCTGTATTAAAGCCAATAATGGTATGAATCTTGCATTTGGTGGTTACTTTTGTGGAAGAAAAACAAAGTAACACTACAGAACGAAAAGACTTGACAGCCATATTTGCTAACCATATCTACGATCAGCAGGATGCGACGACTTTTGACACCACTTAAACGTTATGACTGCAGAGTTAGTAAAAACCAGATATTTCCTTTAGTTTATAAATCAATGTCACTCGTTTGACGTGATAAGAAACATGTCTGTTAACTCATAGCTCATAAACGTCGTCACGGATTTAGAACAGATAGAAATACAACTTATACCACACACATAGATTAAACAATAACCTTCCAATAAAACTCACATTTACAATTTAAACTATTGTCCAAGCGAGCACAATAAAAATCACATTAAAGCGATTCGTTCATACTTGGATGAACACTTACAAAAACCTAATCGGGGTTAAATTTATTTTGATACTATCGGAGCACCGTATCACATGGGCGTGTTGATTATTTGACTCGCCGTAATTTACGGCTATATATACCTTGAATAGAAACAGGGAACACGTCATTGAATGCATTCCTTTGTACACTGGACACTGACAGCTTGTCTCAGTTGGTGGTACAGTGTTATAGACCAGAAGATGAATGGCAGTAATTTTATAATCACAAGCGCTGTCTGTCTCTATCTCTCCTCAGCGGAGTCTTGTTGACTGCGACAAAATGGCGGGCTATTTTGGTCATGTCGGAGGACATGTGCCTCCTTATCAAATGAACAGCCACGGATTGAGCCATCCTGCACCAAACATTGATTTCTTCAGTCAAATGGCACCTCCATCGTGCGGTAAGTTGCCACCGAATAAACATTAAAGCAGTATTAGTAGTTCTGTTATTTCACAGCGATCATGGTTGTTGCTTGGGTTGCAATCAACCACTGCTGCTCTTGCTATGACATGCCAACGAAATCTGTTGAGATTCTGCGTGTCATATTTCCAAACAAACTAATTCAAAATGTTGAAGATTTATTGGAAAGTTTAGTTCATTAGCTTGTGGATTTCAAGTTTCAAAGTATGAAGGTCACGAGATCCAGCTTGCCAGTGAAGTACTGACATGCTTTAATATTTCCTTTGAAACATTTCAGCTTTTAAAACCCTCTTTTGATCGAAGACTTAACATTAATATACAAATATAAATTTGAAAGTTTAGCTTTGGTGTTTGCGTGCGGTTTGCGGCGTCATTTTATTGTGACAGTCGCGATGAATAGATTACGGGTCCGGCGTCATCGAGAACATACATCATGTCACTGGAAAACGTTAGGTTTATACAGTCTATTCAAGGTAATGGCGCTGGAAATCCTAAATCACCGTTTTTTGCTAATTCGCAGGCACAATTTGTTTGTTACACAACTCAGCAGAGCTCATTAAAAGCTTAATATATCATCATCATCTATTTTACTGCGTTTTGTGAAAATGTCATTGAACTTAACAGTTGACAGAATTGAATCAGTAGGAAATAAATATTACGCTCTTTCATGTGTCCAAGAAATCTCAGTTTTTACTTAATCCGTGGCTCTTGTCTTACTTTTGCGAAACACTGCTTCAGTTGGCGAAGTACCAAACCAGAACCTGTGGAATATAAATAGCGTTTGTGTACTTTTAGGTTAATTTGCGGTTGGCTGCTGTTGTTTGTGGTCCTGTGACTTTGCTTACAGGCTCTTTCTTGTTCTGTTCTTGCCATTTCTCATCGCCGGTCTCACGAGCTTTACCGGCTTCTTCAGAATCCAAATGTAGCAAATTGAGGAGTATGTCCTTTGAAGATTTTTGTGGTACAATCCGGCAAATCTAGTGATAACGCAACCCATTTTCGCCAAGAGGCAACCTTTAATACTTAAGCTTTCTAATTTGAATTTGACTTTCGAGTTTGCGGTTAAAATGACAAAGCAAGAGCATTACAAATAAGCCATTGAGTAGCAGTTTCATGAGGTATTATGACCGTAGCTCGAATTAAGCTTGCAAGTTAGTTTTACGTGTTGAGTTGGGATTTTTCCATGAGTGAAAGAGATACATTGTTAGTGAATTGATAAATCAGGACTTTGCATCCACAACACTTGGGTTGAAATTAAGCAAACGATATTTTACCTCAATACATTTCATGTCGACTTAGGTTCATTCACTGTCAAGAAAGCTGATACAGTTTGGTCGGTGCCATTTAGATAGCTCAATATATAATTTATGAGTTACTGTTAATGTGTGATTCCACATAAAAGTGTCCTTGGACCACTCAAATGGTTACCGTCTTATGCTGTTCTGTTGCTTTTAGCCCCTCTGATCACAATTCAACGAAAATCCCACTATTATTTTTACTTAATATTAAAATCGACCGCAGCACCAAAATTATGAAAGAAATGTTCAGAAGCTTTCATGGTAGGATTTCATGAACAGATTATAAAGTTAGACTATCACATCATAGCAAAGGACCGACTGCCGAATAGTTTTCATTTAAATACTCGCAGTTTAAGATTTTAATAACCAATTTGTACAGAATTAACAACACCGCAGCAACTTATTGCTTAGTAGCTTTCTTTCAAATACTTATACTTTACGATTTCGACTACAGAGAATATAGTTTGGAGCACCACATACGAAAAAAACCGTACACAATACTGATGACTCGAGGTTTAACGCTAAGGTTTAACTTTAAGATTGATTCTTGATGAGACTTTCTAGAAAAGAGCAAAGCTGGAAGGGGCCAAGTAGCTTTTTGTTGTTGATATTTATAAATTGAATTGCAGATCCTTATGTAACGGTTGAGCGTTGTGGGAGATTCCGGCTTCTTCTTTTGTTAAACAGTAACTTAACACCAGGCGACAGTACAAATTGGATGAATGTAAAGTTTACTTAAAATAGCTTTAACTTAAAATTGTTTCACAGACGCTCTATGTTTGGGATTCGATTTTCTCATGAAAGCTAGCCATGGGTACTTTGTTATGTTTTGATGTTTTAGCTGTATCTGTTTGCAGTCTTGTAACTCCATTAAAAATGGACGCTGTAACAAGTATAAGATTTTGAAGGCTGTTTAGTTCGCTTTCAAACTGAGATGCAGCTCTAAAGTCTAAGTCTAAAGTCTAAAGCCTAAAGTCTGACAAGGCTGTTGTGACCTCAATCTTGAGTCTGTGACTGTGGATGAAAACCTGAAGTGTGATCATTCAAATTAAACTTCTGCGCTGGGTGTACTTTCCTGTGACGTATTCGAATCAGTGGATAAAAACCACAACAATACGTGGCCATTTCCATTTGCACAGTAGCTAAATACTATTATGGTGTTGATAGAGCGATTCTAAATTTTCTGTGAAGACTGTGGAAGGGGATTTAATGTCAGTATCTAAATGATTATACATGTATTCAACGTGTTTGAAGCATTTGTGGTGAACACGTGCTTGTTATCGACTATCATTGCTAGGTTCTGGAGAGGCTGTAGCTAAAAGAGAAGGAAAACATCGAGCTTCATTGACAATAGCATTACTTAAGTCCATGATGCTAGGATTGAAACGCAAATTTCGATTGCTTAAATAAGTGACAGCTTCTCTAGTGCAATACTTTTTAACTATGCCAAACAACCATGATTGGAAATCATGTTCCTAATTGTGTAATACATAGTTTACAACTGTGTGCTTCGTGTGTTAAAATTAAGTTCTAACTAGAAATTAACTTTTCACCATTGACAGTTGTCTTTGTTGTTAGTAAGTTACTTAGCAGCAACTAACAATTTTTATCTGAAGTCTGTTGATTAGGCAAGTAGAAAAAAAAATCTAGCCTTTTGTTAACATCTTGAAGAAAGCTCAAAGAAACTTTATTTTCATTGGAATAATATTCCTACACGTTGGCCTGAAACAGCTAAGCTATATGTAATAACACATTTGGGGTCAATCCTTTCAAACGTTGCATGGTTCTTAAACACTGGCTCGTGTGGCGTGGTCGATGTTATTCAAAGCAGTGATACGAACGATTCAAACAAAAGCTATTCCTCAATTCTTTTATGATGTGGTGTAAATTGCTTCACAATATTTACTAAATGGAATTAATAATTTGTTTTCCTTGGTGCTGGGATGCTCTTGGAAGTGAGAAAGTAAAATTCATATGGAACAGCTGACAAAGTACAGCATGCATCATTCTTACGCTGTCCGGTATAAAACACGCAATTGTTTCTGAAGATGTGAAAGGTGTTATGCCTCAGAACTAAGTCATAAGAATCTGCTGGCAATTTCACCGGAAAACGTAAGAAGCCATCCAGGCTCCAGTTGTTCAAAGGCCGGATAACTTTATCCTGTGGATAAGGCACTATCCGACAGTTTCAATCTGTGCAAATATTTCAGTATTTTCACTTGCACAAGCGAATATGCACATTCCAACCACAGTTAAGTTTGGTGGTGTACGAAAACCTTGGACAACGTTTAACATGAAGTATATTCTAGACCCTGAATAGTGCCTTATCCAGCGGATAAAGTTATCCGGCCTTTGAACAACTGGGGCCAGATATTTTGCATTGGTGTTTTTTTTTTTGCGGAAGGAATGCGCAGCAGTCAGGGTGAGGCCAATTAAGGGGCCTGGTGATATTGGTTACCCATCACGAAAACAACATGCCCCCCTCCCGGGGGGTACTCCCCTATATATAAGCTATGTAGACCAGTATGTGCGGCCCCCTCCCGGGGGAGGGGTACTATCCTATATATAAGCTATGTAGACCAGTATGTGCGGCCCCCTCCCGGGGGGTACTACCCTATATATATTATAAGCTATGTAGACCGGTATGTATGGCGCCAAAGAATGGTTTTTGAGCTGTTTTGGTCTGAAATAGGGTAACCATTTTAGTCTGAAAGTCTGAAAACGGGCATGGATTTTACAGTAACGAGTATGGATTCTAGAAACCAGGTCTGAAAATGGGTATGAATTTTAGAGGCCAGGTCTATAAACGGGTATCGAAAAATGTCTTATTTTGGTTCGGTCAAGGAGTCCCCAAGCGGGACAAAATGCACTACAGTTGGTTTATTACTGTTGGTTCACTGTTCATTTTACTCAGTTCCTTCTTTACAAAGCATCTCGAATTGGTAACGAGGTGAAAGCGATGAATGTTTTAATATTACAAGTATTCGAAGCGTCATATTTGTTCTAAACCTTAAATCTTACAAATGGAATCTGTGTATCAGTGAAATTTTAAAGAGTAAAAAAGAAATGAATGGAGTGCTGTTGTGTTGAAAATTATGAACGCTTTTGCTTTTCAATTGTTGCTCGCTGGAAATCTTAGCAAATTGTTTGAGAATTTTACTACATTCTGTGGTTAAAGGGGCAAGTTCTGCTTGATAAGATCATTGATACATATCATAACAAATACAATATGACACAATAAGTGTATGTGAATTTCACCACCCTTTAAGAAGTATGCACTTTACAGGAGATGACTATTCAATAGAAACAGGTTAAAACTGGTGCACGTGTTTGCCTTCGTATCAATTCATACCTAATGTTTGTTATTAATTTTAATCGCTACTCATTTGGGATCCCCCTCTCTCGTTACTAAAAAAAACATAATAATAATAATAGATTTGTTCTAACCAAAATAAACAACAAAAGTTGCTGAATTTTTCGATATCTATCGCTCAAACTCAGAGCAATTCATTCAGTCATTAAACTGTGTCCATCCCATTGTAAAGATCCTTTCTTGAAATTTTATCTTCAGTGAAGGAGTTTGCTGCGCTCATTTCGTGCAGCAAATTTGATTAATAGTTTATGAAGCCCCTTGGAAAGACTCAGTCTACCATTCATTGGAATGATTTCATTTCCTCTTTTCTGGGTTAGGAAAACATGTTTTGTTTTCACACGTAGCGTGCAGTCTGTACAACTGATGCTTTTTTCACGAGACGCAGTACTTATCGACTTCACTGATCTGACGCGACAATGTCGTACTCCCAGTTGGGAAGGTTGTAAACCGCAGTAGATGAAGACAGTGCTGTGCAGGGTTTCAAATTTTGAGTCTGGATTTGACCTTTCAAATGCCGAGCAGGACTTTCTGATGTCACTGTTTATAATTCGTTACTTTACAAAATGTTTTACACTGAGTCTTGTTGCATCTTCCGGGAGTTGTGAGGTGAATTCGGTTGCGGATATTAGGAACCAGAGACCAACTTGGAGAAATTACACATATAGTTAAAAAAGAAAGAAAGTATTTTAAGATTGGAATATGAAATGGTTTCAGGTGGCTGTAAAATGAAAGTTTTATAAGACAACATATTTCTGTTGTAAAGCTCTTAATGCTCGTTTTGCAACAATACTTTACTGCACCATAATCTTACTTTTTTTCATTTGTGAACTGGAGCTCTTGAAAAGGTGTATAGGATAGCAAAACAACGACGTTTCGTTTTGTGTAATCATGATTTCTTGATTTGGAGTAATGAAAAGAAACAAGTTCACTGAGAGGGAAATGAGAATGTTGCACTGTTAAGGCTACCATAATTTCATGACATATATAATAAACTGTTTGCGAAAATGACTTTGAAAAACTGCTCCTCTGTTTTCTTGCCCTGTTCTAAAATCTCGAGACAAACAGGTAATATTGTGTTTGGTGGGGTATTATCCACAGCATTTCCGTCTGACACAACATGCTTTCAGTTCACGCTATCACGGGATAATACAGACACGCTCATCACCATATATCACATTCCATGGTAAAATTAATCATTTGATAATATGTGGCAAAGATGGCATGAAAAGCAGTGTTTTCATGGTAATGCGATATTTACCAATATCCGACAAAAAATGAAGATTTCTGCAATATTTTAGTTGTTGAACTCTAGACGTCTGGCTATAGCTTTTGCTGATCAAATTTGAGGAATGTTCTTCGATGGCTGGAAAAACACGCAATCTCTTAAAGCTTTATGTTTTCATAGGTTTTTGCAGGCAACTGACTTGAAAACATTACCGCATTCTTCTGTGCTTTTAAGTAAACTTAAAAGTTTTAGTAGAAACTGAAGTAAGTTAATCAGCCACACAGTTTGTCAACTCAAATATTAAACTCCAAAAACAATTTTCGTTGAAGAAATTTGAATTCTGTTTTGTTTCATGGTTATTTCGTTTCAAATTGGTTGAATATACGCGCTTATGTCGTTATCGTGAAACCTCCGACCTAAGCTGCCGAACCAGTGGTCATTTTCTGCATTGATGAAATTGAAATATTAAATAAAGTTGCTGTTGTCCTAAGAAAAAGGCGGGCGACTAGCCGCAGGCCATTTTACGGCGGGGCATTTCGCCACCATGAAGAAACATACCAAGGGCTGTTTTTTTTTTAAATTGTTCTAATTTCTGATATGTCATCGCAGATTTTCATTGTAGGTAATAAACAGATAACGTTTTGTCCGTGTGCACGGTAGCAAAGACACGAGTTTGGCAGCAGAAAAGTGGGGAAAAAACGAGCGTTTCACCATATGAGGTGTTGCAAGTTCTGCCAAACGTAACTGTATGCGTGTTTCTTTTAATTTCATTGAAGCATGTCAAAACGTTTCATATTTTCTTTAGAAAATAACTGTGGGAAATTTGCTGTGTTTCTAAAAACAACATCTTTCAACCAACCAGAACGCGCCTTATTTACTACACCTTAATGGTCGGCAAAATAGTGTCCAAACTGAAATTTGCTCGACTGTTTAATAGTTTAGAACCTCTTTGAAAACTTTGTACTATGAATACGTGAAAGGGCTGCCTTGGAAAATATTAGCTTAGTAACAGCAATTTTTCCAATATATAGCGAAACACCCTACACTGTCTATAGGTTCACTGAGCTCTATTAAAGTTAACTCATGATCTGGTAGTGCTGTCCAAGTAGAACTTACCAGGCTGATATAAAATGAAAATTAGCGACCAGGAATCACAAAGTGACCGCCCCTGGTGTAAGAAGGAATCACTTGCCTAACGCTCGATGACTCCTTTTTCTTTCTTAGAGTGAACCTTGAGTCATGTGACATCCATTCAAATGAAAGTTACTGAGTAGTACTTTCCTGTGGTGCTGTTTGTTGTACTGCAGAGAGTGGTTCTAATTTTCCATTCTGTGAATAATATCCTGAAGTGTGACCATTCAAATGAAAGCTACTGAGCAGTACTTTCCTGTGGTGCTGTTTATTACGCTCTACAAGATGGTTCTAACTTTCGTTCCTGTGGGTGAAACCCTAAAGTGTGACCATTCAAATGAAAGCTACTGAGCAGTACTTTCCTGTGGTGCTGTTTATTACGCTCTACAAGATGGTTCTAACTTTCGTTCCTGTGGGTGAAACCCTAAAGTGTGACCATTCAAATGAAAGCTACTGAGCAGTACTTTCCTGTGGTGCTGTTTATTACGCTCTACAAGATGGTTCTAACTTTCGTTCCTGTGGGTGAAACCCTAAAGTGTGACCATTCAAATCGTCTGTGGAAGAATCTGACCATTCAAATGAAATCTGCTATGTCAAAAGTACTATCTTGGGTCTGATCATTTTCTAATTTATCTCAAGTAAAATGTCGAAAAACTCGACAAAAAACAACTTAACCACAGGTCAATCAAGAAGGGGACGGCTATTCCTCGTTAGAGTTTCATTTAAAGAGTTACGGCATGGAGTTAGAGTAAAGCCAAAATCTTGAATTCTGGCAAGATTTTGGAAGGCCACAATCCTGAATTCAAGACTTTGGAACGCCAAAGTCTTGAATTCAGGATTTTGGCGTTTAAGATTAGGAACTAAACGTAAATAACTTTATTGTTACAAGCAGTTATTTGCAAAAAGGTTGAGATACTCTCAGCATTTTTCCTATTTCCTGCAAATAACGCACTCTAAAAGGCCACTGATGAACAATGTAATACACTTCAAGCCCCCCCTCCTCCCCTCCCCATTTCAGTGTTGACGCTTGCTTGGTTGAATGTCATTGCCAATTTCATTCAATATCGATAAGGTGGGTGGGGGGAGAGGGGGGGGGGGGGGGGAGAAGGGGGACAAGTAATAGAATGGTGAGTGTCAAAAAAGTACCCAATGCCAGAGAGTGTTTCAACTCTTTTTGCAATTGCTTGTCGTCGACTTCAACCAAGGATAATGTAATGGCATCGTGGGGAGAAATTAGAGTTGATCACTCGACAGTTAAGCTTAAATGTAATTGGTTAATGTCGTGTTTCTTTTACTCTGAACACAGCTCATCCAAGAAAACAGCGCCGGGAACGAACAACGTTTACTAAAGCGCAACTGGAAATTTTAGAGGAGCTCTTCACCAAAACAAAATATCCTGATATATTTATGAGAGAGGAAGTGGCCATGAAAATAAACCTCCCAGAAAGTAGAGTCCAGGTAAATAGACATTTTTGTTATTTTTAGTTATTTTGTTTTGAAAAAACAGAAAACAAAAACAAAAACAAAAACAAAACAAAACAAAAAAGTAAGGGAAGTGGTCAAAACTACTATACTCGAACAGGACCCACCAAACCACAACATAGATGGTGGTGTCTTTGTTGCATAGCAACCCCTCTATCCAGCAGTAAGCAATGAGATTCAAACCTCACTTTTCTAATTTATCTAGCCATGCTGACTCTTGCTAGCTGAATACTTCTCTGTCATCTCAAATTTAAAAGCCAATAAAATTTTGTTGGTAATATTCATGGGATAGGTGGTGTCTTCGATAACCCCCCTACCCCAGACAAAGTGGGTCCTCTTCGAACACACTTGTTATGACCAGTTTTATAAACAGTAATTAGAAGAAGAAGAATAATCTTTTATTAGGAAGCTTCCATCACGTAACGTGGTTTTCAGAAAGGTCCTATAAAGATTTTAATCTCTATATTTAAAAATATACAAAAGGTTAAAAAATGCAATATATAAGACAAAATTACAAACTGATAAAAACAGCAATTCAAACTAGAAGCTGAAACTACAAAGATATCATCGATGGGGTTAAAAACTTTAAATTGATAAAAAATGATCAAAGCAAAGAAGCTAAAACTACAAAAATTCTTACCGATAGGGTTAATTAAAAAACCTGGCAAACACGTTTTGCTTAAAAGTAGCAATATTCGGTGCATTTCTGGTCTCTCTCTCTCTCATTTATTCCAGTCTTTTAGTAAAGGGATTTCAGTAAAAGCTTGCCTGAATTACCCGCCATGTTTTAACACTGTTCTGCGCTTGTGCTTAAGAGGGCTGACATTTCACTCACACTAACTTACATTGGGATTAGCTCTTCAAGCCCCAGTATCAAGGTACATATTCTCCACACACTTCTCTATGTACTTCTTATATTACAAGTTGAGAGAATCTGTTGAAATATCAAGGCGTTTTATCTTTAGTGACGATTTCCTTCATTCTCGTGGACTGTAAATGGTGTTATGATGTGAGGAGAAACAAGAATTAATCTGGACATTACTATAACGGCCGTGGAACAATTTTAAATCATTCCCTTTTAAAATCACTTTCTTGGTAGAAACAGAAAACAACAACAATAACAACAGAAATGTTATTCATTTGTGTGCTGTTTTATTACAGAAAGTAGCATTCTAGAGTATGATTATGACAAATATGAGATCGTATTACTCGTCCGAGTCCCTCTGTTCGCGCAAGCCAAGCGGTCGCTAAAGAAAAATTTCATCATATATCAACAACTAATTTTTAGAAATTTGTATAATACGCCAACAATTGTTTTACTCGATAGGTTTTCATTGCTCCTTTTTGCTCGAATTTGCTGGAGTGTTAGAGAGAGTAGGTATAAAAATAGATTAGCCATGACATCTTCTGATGCAGATGCATGTGTCGCTTCAGTCATTGCGTGTTTTTTCCCTTAATTTTTTTTCCTTATCCACTCAAGACAAAGCGCCAGATACGATCATAGTCACGCAAACGTTTGAAGAAATTGATAAACTCAACTGATCAAAAGAAATAAGTAAAAACGTCAACCAAAATAACCTAGTTCAATTGAGCTCCACAGAATACAAAGATGTTGGTAAAACTGAGTTTTTTTTGAACCGCGTGAAAAACTCTTAGACGAAACGGGCAAAGCCCTGCCCATTTTAACTTGGCAAATGCTCTATGATCGTTTGTGCCCTTTTTGTTTATCCCTTGTTTCTCAAAAAAATAAAATAAAATAAAATAAAAATAATAATAATAACAACAATAAAAAAAGGAACAGTTTGGATGGTTTTTGCTACGAATAGTTGTAACACTTGGCCGAGCAGCTTTTTCAGGCATCCATGTCTGGCTTATTATGTGACGTCACAAATGTTAAGAGCCAAGGTGATTAAAAAAGCTTTCTGTAACCTACAAAGTCGTGACATTTTGATAAATATGGGGATGGAATGTTCACCAAATTCTTGAATCGGCTTAAGCTTTTTCCGTGTTAGAGTCGGGGGCACCAAACGTGAAAATTTAAGCAAAACACTTCAATATAATGAATGTCTCCTGTGTGGCCAGGTCGTTTTGTGGCCTTTTAAAGACATATTTGTATAAGCTAATAAAGTTTGATCTGTTGGGATGTTTAAGCTGAAAATTTAAGTTACAAGTTTTAGGAAATGGAATGTTATTTACCGAATTTACAACTTGTTGTTGGCTTTACGAAAATGCTAGCTGATCTTACTTCGCATTTTTATAGAGATATTTACGAAAGGAATTAGTTTTCCAGTGTTACGAAAGTTTGAGCGGGCATTTTGCAGAAGAAAACTATAGATTTGCTTTCAAACTAAATCCAAATTTCTGAGGCGATTAAGGCCATACGAACAAATTTTAACCGAAATGAACCGTTGGGTGCTCTCTAGGCCATAAAAGAGGATGATTATGTTGGCATTCCTACTCTTATCTATTAGTTTTCAAAACTGAAAGTTACAACATGGTCGTAATTAAATCAACCTATTTAGCGTATAGCAATTCATATTTTTTTTCTTCATATGTTCACTTCTTTTCTTTTCTTTTTTTTTTCAATGTTTGTATGGCTCACTGACAAATTGTATATAGATTTCTGTAAACTGTAATTAATTCTTGAAAATTAGTCTTCTCACTACCCGCCTACTTAGCTCTAGCTACTTGCGGGTTAGTGTTGTCTTTGAATTTTATGTTAAACATTTTTTAATAAACTTGAAACTTGTGGCTAATTAATTAGGATGTCGGACTGATGAAATCACAAATTGTGTGTGACCAGTTACATGAAAGCCATTGTAAATGGTAGTTCTTACTTCAAGCTTCGGTAGCACGTTCCTGTGATTCTCATTGGTTTTCAAGTTGTTACAGATAATTCAGTCTAGCTTCAGTCAGGGAATGAAGTGTCAGCTATAAAATCGTTGGTAGAAACTTCTAGTAGTTGTTATTTCTCGTTTTTTGTCTTGCATTCACATTATATTGGGAAAATGTCACGAAACTATATCACATAATTCACCAACATTTCCTTGGCAAACAATTTAATGAAATAAGGAAAACCCTTACAAAGAGGAAGGGATTGTTAAGAATAGTCGACATTAAAATAGACTGCAAATTCACAATTGCTTCTAGATTCTTGGAAAAGAAACCAATTTTTGTTATGTATGCAGCGTAAAGTCAAATCGTAATTTACATTTCCATTTAGTTAATTAGTGATTTATGTTGACGCTCAAGTTTTTGCTCGAATTTGGTAATGTTTGGCCGCGAGCAAACAAATCCCCTTTAGTTATAATAATTCAGGTGGTTTTGCTGGGCAGATTAAGAGAACCGGGATAAACTCTGTACTTCATAAATACTTAATCTAGATTTAGATTTATAAATCAAAACAGTTTCTTCTCAATTTTATCTCCTTTTCATAATCGCTTTTCATCCCTTTGATATTAGCTAAAATATTGGCTTTACCCGCAAACTGCCCTCATTCATGCAAAAGCAATATATTATTTTTTTCTCTACAGCTGTATGACGTTTGACGAATTCAGCATCTTTTACAAATAAAACCATTTCTTTCTTCGGCTCCATCTAAATTACCCCCAAATTACCTTCACTCTTCTCACTAGCTGCAACAAATTCTAAACAAAACTATTTAAATATTACAGCCCAAACATTTGCCTTACAAAACGCCTTTAGTTTTCATCCATTGATTTCTCTAGTTTGTCGCCATCATTATTTCACCAAAGATAATTAATTTTTTCCCTTCTTCATATTGGCTCATGATCAGTTTGCCTTCGTTGAGTACACAACACTTTATGCTTGTCGATACCACAGACACAATTACATGTATCTTTAAATAAAAAAGCCTAAACTACATGTTAAACAAATTCGATGATTGCATGACAAAATCCTAGTGGCCCACCTTTTATTATAGGTATAAGACAGTTCTGACGTAGTTTTGAGTTTGTGAAATATAAATGTGTAAGAGTAGGGACGTTCAAACGAAAAATGATAAGCACTACGAGTACTACCGTTACGGTATTTCTCTCGGGTGTTGTTTATTGTGCGGAAAGAAGGTGATTTTAACTTTTCAACTGGTGAATGAAGATTGAAGAGAAACACGACATTCAAATGAAAGCTATATCGAGCACGAGTTCTTCCTGCACAATATGGTTTCTACCTTTGAGTCCGTGGATGAAATCCTAAAGTTTTGAGCATTTTAATGACAGCTTTGGGTTAGTTTTTCCTGTGGTGTTGTTTATGATGCTGGACAAGGTGATTTGAACTTTTGAGCCTGTCGATGAAATCCTAAAGTGTGACCATTCAAATGAAAGCTACTGAGCAGTACTTTCCTGTGGTCTGTTTATTATGCTGTACAAGGTGATTCTAACTTTTGAGTCTGTGGATAAAATCCTAAAGTGTGACCATTCAAATGAAAGCTACTGAGCAGCACTTTCCTGTGATGCTGTCTATTATGCTGTACAAGGTAATTCTAACTTTTAAGTCTGTGGATAAAATCCTTAAGTGTGACCATTCAAATGAAAGCTACTGAGCAGTGCTTTCCTGTGATGCTGTTTATTATGCTGTACAAGGTTGTGATGCTGTTTATTATGCTGTGCAAGGTAATTCTAACTTTTAAGTCTGTGGATAAAATCCTTAAGTGTGACCATTCAAATGAAAGCTACTGAGCAGTGCTTTCCTGTGATGCTGTCTATTATGCTGTACAAGGTAATTCTAACTTTTGAGTCTGTGGATAAAATCCTAAAGTGTGACCATTCAAATGAAAGCTACTGAGCAGTGCTTTCCTGTGATGCTGTTTATTATGCTGTACAAGGCGGCGCTAACTTTTAAGTCTGTGGATGAAATTCTAAAAAGTGTGACTATTTAAATGAAAGCTACCGAGCTGTCGCTCGTTGTTCTAATTGTACACTCCTTTCTCCTTTTCGTTCTCCTTTATCCCACTATTTCGAAGGATAGAATTAGGAACATTGACATGGCAGGCGTCTTCTCGCCAGAAACAATCATGCATTTTCATCTATGTTGGCTGAGAGGACTTAAACTTAAAAATTTTCCCTTTTTTCGAGAGAGAAAGTTCCTCTTTTGTTTATAATGCTGTATTTCTAGTTCTGATTTTTAATGCATTTGTTAATTGTAGCAGAATGATCATTTTTTCATACTTTCTTCTTTCCTTATTTATCATACTTTACTTTTGTGGTTTTGTTGTGAATTTTTTTCACGTAGAAATCTTCGGATGTATGTACCCTTTGTACTTTGGCAATTTCACTCTGGCAGCGTAAAGGTTAAAACCAAACCTGAATCTTTGACCGCCAGACCGCTGGAATGCGAGCACACGTAAAATATCGTTATGCCTCTAACGACCAGTATAGTAAAGATCAAGTATGTCCACCACTGTTTTGTGGACAGAAACCATTATTTGAAAGTTTTTTCAATCCTCAAAGAGATAATACAAATTTCAAATCCTCGTAACGTACAAACGTTTAGCTTTTGTCGGTAGTTTAGAGCTAATCAGTGTCGACTTATAGAAAATTAGAACTTAATTAATATACAAGCTTGTCAAATGTTATATAAAAAAAGGCAATCCATCTTGATTAGGTGATTATTGTCAGGCAAATTACGTAAGTAAGCACACGTTCGAACTACCTTAAAACCAAGAATTCTAGCACATTTTTTCCTTCGAAATAAAATTCTGTTAATTTGCCAAAGTCTTACGCTGGTATTCCAGGGAAGGATGAGTTCTTTCTTATTGTCTTTCGGAGATTCATGCAAAAAAAAAAAAGCCTAAGTTTTGAGTCCGTGTGTGCCAGTGCGCTTGAGATCCAAGAATAGAGCAGTACTCTCCAGTGGTAATTTTGTTTTTCAATGTTTTGTAAACTAGAATTTCTTTAATCATTCTGCATTCATTACCGTTTCAAACGCCGAATATTCTGGAGAAGTTAGAAGGGTGATAAACGTGGTTACGAGTTCCTGTTACCACACCCATTGACAAAGGGAGGAAAAATTCCACAGAAAACACGAGGCAATATCAATCACACCTGAAACATGCCGACTCATTTGCAGGGCCATGATCTTTTCAGGTATTTTTAGCTACTGTGCTTAAAATAAATACCAATATACCACATTTTCTGGCGTTTGTAGTGAAAAAGAAGTTGACACTATCAACCTGTTTTTTTTTTTTTTTTTTTTTTTTTTTTTTCAAGTTAAGTTAGATTTGAGAAGGGACGCTCTTCCACTCTCAACAAAACCAAATGGTACACCGACCAACAAACATGGAAGCATAATACAGGAAATTTAAGATGTTCCCCAAATGGCCAACAACAAGTTATTCCAAGAAACTATTCAAAGTAGAAGAAAACATTGTCGAAATATGAAGAGAATTTTTTTAAAATTTTATCGTGCTTTGTATCGCTACAAATGAAACACGATCTACGCCCCAATTAAATTAGCTTAAAAAGAAACAGGAACTTCTGACTTTATCAAAAGTTATCTTACAGTTTGGATTAGTTTCAGCAAAGACTGTTACCGATAATAGCTGTCTCGCCTTCCTTGTCACGGAAATCAGAAGACACGAATGTCTGTTTAACTTGATGTGGATAATAACAAATTCAAATTTTATCCGTACAAGAATGAGGGTAAAAAAAAAAAAAGGAAACGCACCACAGAAACGTACCGCTTGGCAGCTTTCATTCGAATACTCACACTGTTGGCTTTCATCCACACATTTATCAGTTAGAATTACTCCTTTGTCTGAATCATGGTGCCAGTAAAAAGAATAAAAATTGCGAAATATTTCACGGTGTCATGACTAAAATTTTACTACTTGTAGCGTTTGGAATTTACGCATGTTCATTGTAGATTTAAAAGGACATTTGTCTTTACAGGCCTGATCATGAGATAAGTATGTTATTTCTCGATTTCAGCGGGTGTTATATTGCTCTAAGTCGCAGAAATCTCTCTGGGCAAACGTTTTTGCAGGCGACTATTTTTCTCAAACATCTCATTTCCAAAGGCACTGGATCTTGTTAAAAAATAGCAAAACAATAGCAAATTACGTTCTGGAAAATCTCATGAAATAAACTGACTGCACTAAATGAAAGAATCCGGTTAGCCTGTTCCGGGTACCCAGACAGTGGAGAATTGTACAGAGAAAAACACAACGATGGAACAGGTTACAACTCGGTTTAATGGTTTTCATTTCAATGATCTCACTGATTTTGGGGTTCCATCCACGCGCTTAAAAGACAGAAACATCTTTATTAGTACAGCACTGCAGGAATTAAAATATTGCTTGGTACAATTCCTTTCGAATGACAATATATTGGGATTTTTAAGCACAGACTGTACGTAATGACAGTGCGTTGGAATTACCGAGAACAGCATATGATACCTAAGGGCAGCACAGGGATTGACTCTCTAGTATGCTCGGACCGAGCTTTCAGTTTCAAACTCAAAACTTTCGAATGGTAGCAGTGTTAATCGTTTGTCTCATGATTTAGTCGCTTTGCTGTGAATCGCGACGTTTCGACCGCTATACATTTTTGGTCAGCAGGGATGGCGCAGTAGTGAGAGCACTCGCCTCACACCAATGTTTCCCGGATTCGATTAACGGAGTTGACGCCATTTGTGGGTTGAGTTTGTTGTTGGTTCTCGTCCCTGCTCCGAGGGTTTTTCTCCGGGTACTCCGGTTTTCCTCCCTGTACAAAACCCAACATTTCAGATTCCAATTCGACCTGGAAACAGTAGACGAATGTAGATGTGCCACTGAAATTCCCATTTACTAATTTAGTTATACTGCCGGCCTTCTTTATGGTCATACCGCGTCGGGTTTTCATATATCCAAGAGACTCATAATATACATACAGTCTAAACCATGGCCACACTCAGGTTCCATTCACTTACCATACACCTACCGATGTTCCCTTGATTAAGGAAAACGTTTTCAACAATGCCTCAGTTAGATTCCATCTCACAAGAAAGTGATTGTCTGACAACAACAAAAGTTTTAACGAGACAGTAAAAATTAAAATTAAAAACCGAGAAGAACTCAAGACTCAAAATACTGGATACCTAGGACAAAAAGAAACAGCAGTCTGCATTTACATGAGAGCAATTTGGCTATATTATCTTTTACTCCGAATACACTTGTCCCGTTGTTTGTTTTGCCTCGAGAACTATAGCCTAGCTAGAAGATCCGTTATCTTTTTTCAGACTGGGGTAATTATTGCAAACTTCACAACAAAATCACGAGCTAAAACATGAAAAGACAACATACGCAAGCGCTCCTCATATACCGCAGCTAGATTAAAAGGTACAAGAAGAGAAAAGGCAGCATTTTGAATAGTGAAGCCGCTTAGGAGAAATTGAGACGCTCAGTGATTTTTCAGTGTTCTCTGAGGATGAAGAATATGTTGCACCACTTCTAGACATACTAATGTGAATCATACGGTTCTGTTTTTGTTACATTTAAAAAAAAAAGTGATAAGTACTCAGTCTGTTTAAAAACACAGTGTTTACATTTGGTGACAATTCCATAGTAGAATAGTACTAACCTCAAGGCCCAGAAAGGAATTCTAAATTATGAAGATTCGACCACAAGGTTCCGATTAGTTTTTTTGTAGCTACTTTATTATGTATTGCAAAAGGGTATTCTAAAGAAGAATCGACTTGAACTGTGTGAATGAGTACAGAAGGCAATTCCTTACTTTGTGTCTGTAAATATAAAACCAAAATGAAGGCCATGCATTCAAATGAAATGTTTTTGCGGTTAGTTAGTTTCCTGTGGTGTAGTTTATTGTATGACGCTAAGTGGTTGGCCGGAATACTCAATTTGAATTGTGGAGCGATTTTCACTCTAAAGATGGATTAAATCTAAAAGTCGCCAGTACTCAAATGAAAGCTCTTCCGTGTGGTTTTGTCGATTTTGTCACTGGAAGGTGTTTTATCAACTTTGAGACCATAGATGAAATTCTAAAATGTCACCATCCAAATGAAACCTACTCTTTGCTATGTAGTGCAAAGTAGTTTAGACTATAGATAAACACGATCACAAGAACCGCGTTGTTTATTTCGACGGGTTAAATAAAAAAATCAATCTACCCCTTATCTTCCGATGTAGAGGTATTGTATTCTTAAAAGCGTTTGGAACAAAATCAGCCATAAATTACTTGAAATAGGAATAATTTTAAACACCTGTTATCTATCCCGCGTAAAGAACGACATGAAAGCGATAACCACGGCAAAGGAATCATCCATTGCTCAATACCAGACAAAAATAATGTTTCAATAGTGTTGTAATCCCGACTGTGACGTTGGATAATTCCCATATCACCGGGCTCTACAAAGGAGACTGTTTCTGAGGATTATCCACCAAGGAACGAAGACATATTCCAGAGTAAATGCGATTAGGGTATAAGGGATAAAAAAAGATGACAGCTGGGGTCCAAAGATAGACCTTCTCACGGTAGAACCTGATGTCTGGGAACCAACATGGCGGCGCGAAAGACCGGCCGAGTTTCCATAAAAGTTGCGATGTCAAATAGTTTCTGTAATATTTAATTTAAAGAAATTATGAAGTCAATAACGTTAGGACACCAAGGAATGGTGTTGCTGAGTTACGCGAAGACAATTTACAGAGAAATGCGGTGAAACATTTAATTTAAACGCAATCGCATGCTTTTCAGTTCATGTATCGAACATCGGTTATACATATATGAAGTTTAAAGGACGCATGTCACATGTCAACCCGGTAAATGGCTTAGGTCGTCACCAGTTCCCTGTAGCGCTGCGGTTTGAGCATCCGACCGATGTGTGCAAGATCATTCATAGCACTTACAAACAAAAATAAAAGAAGCAGAAGAGGGAACACCAATAGACAAACTAAACTGATTTAAAAAATATAGATTGAATAGAAATGTTAGGGATGGCAAAATAAAAAGTGAAGACGCAATTAAAGTTCATCCAAGTTTTAACATTCTTAAAAACGTAGACGCAACGCCTAATATTTGATACAGTAAAAACCCGCGTGTAAGAACCTACTATTTTAGAGTTTGGCAAAACAGGTTCTTATATTTTGGGGTACTTACTGGCATTTTAGGCTAAGTAGGTTCTTAATTAGGTTCTTAATTTTTACGGAGTAGAAAATACTGTAGTATAATATATGGTTTGTTCTTCATTATAAACTGTTACAGTATTTTATAGAATAAATGCTTATAATCAAGAACAAACCAGTTTCAAAAAAATAAAACCAGCTTGAGATTGAGATTACAGTGGACTATAGACTGACAGGAAATTCAAACTACTTGGAGAAACTGGTAACAAGTCTAAAGAAAGGGGAACCAACTTGTCATCTTGATATTTCAAATATCAGAAAATGCCAGATCTAAACTTGCAACAAGAAATGGCTTTGTGTCTTCTGTACTGGTTTATATAAAAATGAGCTGCAAGATGATACAGGCATGGAACACTTAAACCAAGACCAAGGTTACGTACAAATGATACATTTTTTTAATTGTAGCCGAATTGTTTTATAACAGTTCACATTTAACATACATTGTGCATTTTTAGTTTCACTGTGCAATTTTTTGATCTCTAAAGACAACCTTTTTGGTAAAATATTATAAATAAAATAGTTTAACCCCGCATATAAGAACCTCTTGGAATTTTTTTGGCTAAACAGGTTCTTATATTTTGGGGTATTAAAGTAGCAAATTTCTGCCAGGAGGTTCTTAATTTTCTAGGTTCTTACATGCAGGTTTTTACTGTAGAACAATGAGAAGCTTGAACCCCGAAACGTGAAAATTGTCAACAACAACAGCAAAAATCTTTTGCTTTTGCACCTCGTGCAGTTTCGATTTTGGATTTAATTTTTAATTACTTTTTTTTACTTTCTCACTTTACTGAGACATATTTGTCCTCTGTGATTAGCTATAAGCCAATGACAGAATTGCATTTTATTTAGTCTCTTTTACAAAGCTGAGGTTGCGGTACAAATCGTGCAATTACTCAAGAAAGTTTCTATATTTCTAGAGAGGACTCTTTCCCTTAACAAGCTTCTATCTTTAGCTATCTGTTAGCAAGCGGCTACCTTCGCTCTGACGAAGGGCTAGCGCTCGAAACGTCAGCACTTGAATCTCTTAAGGGCGGCCAAATTACTTCATGAACTCTGTTGATAAAACCAAACATTCGTTTTTCCTCCCCTCCCCCCCTCCCCCAACCGACACAGCACCACAGTTTCCTTAGAAACCAACCCCGTTATCTTTGTCACTTGTATTGCCGGGTTGTCTGGGAGGGGGAGGTGTGACTGAATTGAAAGCAACGGTAGTGACATTCTTTTGGTTATGTTTTGTTTTAGGTTTGGTTCAAAAATCGAAGAGCCAAATGTCGACAGCTGGACAAAGCAGCGGAAAACAAACGAAAACTCGAGAAGAGATCCCCGCCAGGAACGGTTCCTTCACCATCAAAACTCAGCGAACCGAAGAAATCCAGCCCTTCTCCGTACCAGCTGCCCAGCTGCAGTGCAAACATGAATAACATGTGGAACGGTTCCTCCTCGACTCCTCTGACGCACAGTCAAAACTTTTCCACCCCTCCCGTGCTGACAAACAATTCAGGTCCGGTATTTATGCCTCCCCCACACCCTCCCCCTGCGCCCGCACCCCCACCGTACTATAGACAAAACGCGGAATGTTCCTACATGTCATCGCCTTACATGCATATGAACAGACCTGGCGAGCAGACGTATCCTCCGACACATATGTAATGAATGACCTGTTTAAGGACAAGCGATGTATATTTTGCCGAAGCGCTCGATCATGATGACAGAAAAACACCGAGTATCTGGCGAAGATTGCCGAAGACGCTCGAATATCACGAAGCCGACGTCTGAGTCGATTCAGCCAAGCCCTTAGACATAATGTTTCTTCGCTGACAAGCGCAAAGAGTTTTTACTTAGATAAAATATTGTACATACGACAAATTATGTAATAATAAGCATAAGAATCATCGCCTTACTGGGTTCTAGATCAGGGCACGGTTGCTCGATTGGAGGATTAAAGTTAACCCAGGATTAAACGTAAACCCAGGTTATTTTCTTGTTCAAAATCGTTTTAACTGCTCATTGAGGTTCAGACATAAACGCAGCCGAAGCCATAACGTTAGGCCAAGATAATTAGCAGGAATTCACATTTAGTAATCCTGGGGTAACTTCTTCCTACATTGAACAACCCTCACCGTCCAAAACAAAAATTATCGCACGTTTAGAGTTCATTATTTTAGAGTTTTACTGCTAAGAAACTGGAAGTCATTGAATAGAGATATGAAAGCACTCTATCGTAATTGGAAAACATCTCACTTTTGATGAGGACACCAAAACCAAACAATTGACATCTGACCAATCACAATAAGCGCAAAAAAGCAAAAACATGCAACTGGTGCAAAGCGCAGGAAAATATTGAACCGCTACCAAGCGCGGGAAAACATGAAAATTGCGCGAAGTGCACAAATTCAGGCAAATGTTGCCAAGCGCGGGAAAATGTGCCAAGCCTGCGGAAACAAAGTACCACTGGTTTTAATTGTGTTCCTGAAGTTCTTGCTTAAGTCAAAATAAACCAAACCAACCAATAAACAAAAAAAGGAAACCCCTAGCAACAACAACTGCTAAGTGCAGAAAAATGCGTGAAAAGAGTTTTTTCGGTGTTGGTACTGACATGATTGCGTAAAACAACAATAACAAGATGACTGCAGTGCTGTTTCATCTCCCAACTCTTTTTTTATTATTTTAGACACATTTTTGCCCGTTCATTTTAACACATGCATGTGAGGAATTCCTTCATTGCACTTATGACGCTAGTTGCATTTTAATAAATAATTACAGATCATTCCAAATAAAATAATTTATTGCGATATTTCTTTGATATGCGATGTGTCAATGGTTATTAACTAGCTTTAACTGGAACATACACTTACTAAAACAATGATTATCGGTGTTTTAACAAGTAAACGCCATTACAAACAATCAACTGCAAGCGCAATGGGCTCTCCTCTTCTTGTTACAGTTGAACTTAGGCCTGGGGAGGGGAGAGGGGGGTTCTTGTGTAAAAATTATAGGGATGGTCCTAGAACACAAGAATCTTGTTTCGTTGGTGGTGTTCAAATTCATTGTCACCCCCTAAGAGGTACCAAATCAGTTGAATAACAAATAGTTCCTTTTATATTTTCCCGTTGAATACTCTAAAAGAGACCATCATACTCCAATCGTGGACAATTTTGTTTACAACCTCAGCTTTACTAATCGGGGGGGGGGGGGGGTGGGGGGAAAGTATGGAGGTGTTCGTGGGCGAATTCAAAT
The DNA here is from genome assembly GCF_977016875.1 of Pavona decussata. Classification (NCBI taxonomy): domain Eukaryota; kingdom Metazoa; phylum Cnidaria; class Anthozoa; order Scleractinia; family Agariciidae; genus Pavona; species Pavona decussata. Next base: position 1,575,214 of record NW_028145452.1, read on the forward strand.
TCCAAGGTTAGGATACTTAACCGAAAACGAGTTTTAAAACTGACCAAAAATAGAAGATTACACTATCTACAGCCGTGTATCGCAAAAGCGTCTCAGACGCCCCGCACGTTCATATTTTTCGCTGAATTCTTTTTTCCGCGTATTAAATTGAAATATATATATCCGCGGTTCTTTTGCGGGAAACATTAATTCACAGAACAAACAAATCGTTAAATTTATTCTTTCATTCAGCCATTCTCGATTTCGCAGCGAGAGCAGTGAATATCGAGATTGTGAGCTTAGAAGCTTATTTGATTTAAAACTAATCTCAAAATCAAATTCCGTAAAGGAAAACTTAAAACTTACCTATCCCTTGGAAAACAAGACAGTAGATCGAATCGATGTAAACCTTGCTTTGATGTCCTTAACCGCCATCTTACGGTAACCAGTTTGTTAGGATTCCGAACTGCTCTTCAGGCCGTTTGTAACTCAATGAATAAGCGTTTCTTCCTGTGTTTCTGTGCAGTGATTAGCAGACTTTCAGGACAGCGAAGGATGTCACTTCAACAATCCCGTAACTACAAACCTTGGCAAAATGAAATGTGTTGAGAGTTTCCAACATTTCCGCGTGCACGTGGAGTTCTGGGGATGCGCATGCCCGTATGTCGTTGGATTGTCACGCTAAAAGCGTCACACAATCTCACTGTGCGACTTGTGACACAAAATTTAAAAAAATATATCATTCTTTCTCTTGAGTACTTTTTAAACGAGTTACATTTCAAAAATCTTATCTAAGCGTGCTTAAGTTATTATTTTATTTAATCTAGGAGAACAATTACTGGTCTTCCCAAAGCCTCGAGTCGAGGGAACAATAATTGGTACTTACTAGCGTTACAAGACCGGCCATTTTGCCCTAAGGTTAACCTTCTCAGCTCCATGTGTTCAGTCAATATTTTTTTTGTCCGCAGCTTGCGACGCTATGAAACCTAAGCATAAAGTGAGAGAATTGTAGTCAGAATTCTAAAGAAAGGGCTCTAGTTATATTTTTTATTACGCCTGTTTTGCGTTCCTGGCCCCAGTTGTTCAAAGGTTGGATAATTTTATCCACTGAATAGTTCGCTATCCGGCAGATAAAATGTGTGCAAGATTTTCTCGATAGTCCTATAGTTTGTGAATAGATTAGAAGCATATCTGGAATAGGATTGTGTGAAAAACTTGACAAAAGTTTGGGTTGGAGTAGAATTGCTCCGCTGGATAGTGACTTATCCACTGGATAAAGTTATCCGCTCTTTGAACAACTGGGGCCAGATAATTAACATTATATTATTTCAGCCTAGGGTATGCACCTTCAGGGGTCGACCTTGACACGATTTTAGACTAAAATTTATAATTTCCATTATTATATTTCAGATCTCACCTGCTTTAAAAATTATCTAACTGCCAAAAAAAAGGAATTCTATTTTGTGTTTCTTACAGATAAAGGATATTTTCTTGATCAATTGGAAGCCCTTTATTTTTTCCCGTGAAATATGGAACTTGTTTTTTTCTCCTGCATGCAGTCTTGACTGTAGGTCAATACCCATGACCCGTGAATTTCCACAATAACTATTCACGAAGGGAAATAAAGGGTTTGCTTCACTATGAACCGCGATTTTGCTTTGCCTCAGTGTTATTCGGCGGAAGCCCTGATACATGTAGGTTTTTCGTAACGAAAATAAGGGGTGGTGGGGAGGGGGAAGACGTGTACCATTGATAACGTCCTACATGGTTGGTCGAGAGGACAAAAGAACGAACAACATAACAATGTTCCTAATCCTAAAAAACAATGCAGCTGCAGGTTATCAGGGTCCAGTGAAAATAGAGCTTTTGAAAGGTGTAGGTCTACGAAAATTAATCATTTTTGCGGTGTCTGAGCCTTCAATCACCTTCAGTCACGACCTCTGGTATAAGGAAATGGCAAAGACACACCTAAAAGCCGTACTAGTTATCATGTAAAAAGCCTTGTTGCATATTTAGTTTTCAAGCAAAGACTAACTGCCTCGCTTGACTTGGTTCAGTCTTTTAAACAAAGTAATTCAGTCTGGCATTGGTTTCTTTTTTGTGTAGGACTTGCTTGTATTTTCAAGAAAAGTAGTATTAAGTTATTTCAATCTTGTTTATGTAGCATTCCTCTCAAGAATTATGTTAATGCAATAATCAAGTAAGTTTCATACATGATAGGTGGTCTCTGTGCAAAATAGGGCTTATTTGGAGAAATTTGGATTTTAAGGCAAAATTAAAATGTAGTTATGGCAGTTTTTTAAAAACCCTTCCTTTCAACGCTAATAATCCTGCCAGCCTTCAGTCAGCCTTCAGTCACGACCTCTGGTATAAGGTAATGGCAAAGACACACCTAAAAGCCCCGGTAATTAAAGTTGCGGAAATTGAAGACGAAAAACAAGACAGACTTTGGATTTAGTTCTAAAATAGCCAAATAATAAATGTCTTTTTTTTCTCGTGACGTGTAAAACGTCCATTTGTTCTCCGTGAAATATAAAAATTTGATATGCAACGGATAATTTTATTTTTGCACAAAAGTAATCAAGACCCCCACCAACCCACCCTCCGTTAGCACCCTCATTTCAGTCTAGTTGGTGTCTACACCCTCTCTCAGACACTAGAAACAGACGTAGTTCGTCATAAGAAAATGGAAAATATTTCTACCTATTTCAATTCTTGTCCTGCTTTGAAGAGGTACCCGATTGTTTAAGGGAATTCAGTATCATTAACGATGAAAGTTGGAAAAAGTTTCTCGATTAGGTTTCTCGCTAGTTAGGTTACAATATAATTAACTCTATGAGGGCCTTGTTTGTGATCTACCGGCGATTCTTGCCTGATTTTTAGCTTTTACTCCGTCTTCATTACATATACCTCATCTGAAAACGAAGTCATGTAGATCCTGATTCATTTTTTGTCCTTTTCTTACTTCTAACACGCTACCATCGTCGTTTTGATCCATTTGAATCGTCTGTAAAAAAATCTGAGGGAGATAATAACGACTGATTTCCTCAATTCGCCTAGATCATATGTACTATTCAGACTATTTTCAGCCCTTTTTGAAATGAGGCATGTTTCATCGGGAAAAAGGAACATAAACTCGGATAAATTTCACCTTTGGAAAACGTGTGCAGATAAGAAAATAAATCGAGCCAAGCGACATAAATATAAGACCAAACTATTGTCGTGCTGTTCACTTACTTGTACATATTACGTCTGAACTGTTTCCGGGTGTCCGTTGAAATCAAATGGATCAATTGCAAGTAACTGAATACCGCCTCTTTTGAAATGGGCGTTTTGAAGCATTGTTTGTCTTGTACTTCAAAAACGCGATAACTGTAGTGAAACCGATTCTCCTTTTAAACGGACCGACTGCACCAGACGATAAAAACGCGCATTTCAGTCTCCAAATTTTGGGTGGGGGTGTTTTCACCACAAAACCTTCCTTCCTGTTCTCTGAGTGTTTGGTTTACCGGCCATTGTTTTTGCGGAGTCATTCAGTCTATCGTAATATCTTTATCTCAACGGGAAACGGAAAATTCTTTAAGACACCCAGACTTCCGAGATAACTGAGCTCTGATTTGAGTGTTTTACTGATGTTTCAACAAAACTCGGAGTTGATGCGAAGGGAACGACGCATTCGTTTCTTGGTTCGCGGGATTCTTTAGTACCTAAGATGGCCATTTCAGACATGTAAATGAGTTGATTCCTGTGAGTGTATGACCATTCAATTGAAAGTTACTGAGCATTGCTTTCCCGTAGTGCTGTTTACTATGCTGTACAAGGTGGTTCTAAGAATGAGAATGTTGCATTGTTCAGTGAGTGACACAGGCCTACTCAGAAAAAGGAAATCCGAGTGCTCCTATCAGGAGTCGAACCTATGACCTTCCGATTACTAGTTCGGATGCTCTACCACTGAGCTACAGGAGACTCGTGGGAGCTTAGACCATTAAACTAGGTGGTTCTACTTTTTGAGTTTGTGGATAAAATCCTCAAATGTGACCATTCAAATGAAAGCTACTGAACAGTACTTTCCTGTGGTACTGTTTATTATGCTGTACAAGGTGATTCTAACTTTTGAGTCTGTGGTTGAAAGCCTAAAGTGTGACCAATCAAATGAAAGCTACTAAGCAGTACTTTCCTGTGTTGCTGTTTATTATGCTGTACAAGGTGTTTCTAACTTTTGAGTCTGTGATGGATGGTGCCATAACCATTCAAACGGAAGGAAATGATCGAGGATTGTAGTGCTCTTCTATTAACCATCCAAGGATTAGCAACCAATACCTTTGGCAGTTGTCAGTTATCCTTGGATATCCAAGGGCAGAAGTCAAAACCAACGAAGAAATATCAATGACAGGTTGATGATTCGTCCACGCTCATATTTAAGACCTTTAGATTCTAGTAAGAAATATGACTTCGAATACAAGATTTGTTTTTGGCGAAGTATTAAGAAGAGATATATATTGTGAGCGACGAACTTGACGCATTTGTTTTGAATGATGATAACTAAGCCCTTTCGTGATTCCAAAATGACGAAGACCCCCTACGTTTCGAGGACTTGTTTTCGCCACCACGCCGTTCTCACAAAAACTCGTAGTAAACTAACGACGGCTGTCTCTTTTTCCCGCCAAAATGACACTGGTTCACGCGCGCGCCCTCTATTGGCAAACTCATAGTCGTGCTCGTCTCTAATAATATAAAGGCGTTTCTTTTGCGTACACACGTAATATAGAGAATTTTCAATGATATAGGAAAAGCTTATTCAGCGGAAAGTTCTCTAATATGGGTACGGGTACCGGAATCAGACTTTATTTTCACAGGCGTGAAAAATTATAACGGGACAAGCAAAGTTAGTCGGGACGTGTTACACACCTTTCTGCTAAATAATTTGTTTATTACGCCGTCAAAGACACCAACTTGTTTCGAACTTAGCAAGTAAGGAAGCTAAATGTTTTATAAATAAATATGTAACTATACTAATAGTTTAACTAGTCTTGTTTCTATTCTTTCTGTGAAAGGAATCCATTCTTTCTTCTTTTTCTCCTCGACACAACACACAGCTGTACTTGCTTTTCGTCTTGGCGAGTTGTGCATACTCCCTCTCGTTGATGCCATCACAATCTGGGGACACAAAATCCAACCTGAGAATGATGTATTATTCTAGAAAGTGACAGCCATACTCGGAAAAAGGAAATCCGAGTGCTCCTATTAGGAGTCGGACCTAAGACCTTCTGATTAATATACTTAGGTTCAACTCCTAATAGGAGCACTCGGATTTCCTTTTTTCGAGTATACCTGTGTCACTTTCTAGAATAATACATCATTCTCATTCATTCACCAGGCTTGAAATATACCATCACATTTATTTCAAAATCCAATCTGTGAGCGGAAATCTCCTCTGATTTATCGTCTTATTTTCCTGTATAAGGTGTTTTCTAACTTTCAAGACTGTGGATGAAATTCCAAGGTGCGACATTTCAAAATAAGGATATTGAGTTGTACATTCCTTAGTCTGTGACAGCGTCTTGTTTCAAAAGCTCGAACCATCTTGTACAGCATAATAAACAGCATCACAAGAAAGTACTGCTCAGTAGCTTTCATATGAATGGTCACACTTTATGATTTCATGCTCAGACTCAAAAAAGTCGAACCATCTTGTACAGCATAATAAACAGCAACACAGGAAAGTACTGCTCAGTAGCTTTCATTTGAATGGTCACACTTTAGGATTTCATCCACAGACTCAAAAGTTAGAACCATGTTGTATAGCATAATAAACAGCACCACAGGAAAGTACTGCTCAGTAGCTTTTTTGAGTCTATGGATCGTGTCGTAAAGTGTGACCATTCAAATGAAAGCTACTGAGCAGTACTTTCCTGTGGTGCTGTTTATTATGCTATACAAAGTGGTTCCAACTTTGCGTCTGTGAACGAAAACTTAAGAGAAGGCTACGTTGTAATTAACAAACACCTAATTACTATGTATTTCTTTTCTCTTGGACTGTTAATTACCCTGCAAAATGCGGTTAAGAGGAGAGTGAAGGTTAAAACAACAACAACAACAACAACAGCAACAACAACAAACAAACAAAAGTCCGACAAACCTGTGTGAATCCAGCGGTCGCACATGTCACAGCAAACCATTGGCAAGTCAGACTCGTCGTTGCGATAAACTTTTAAACAAACTGGACAAAAGTTTCCCGCTCTGAACAACCTGCGACAAGGCAAAATCGGCAAAAATTACAACAACAACAGCAACAACAAAGCTTTATTATATTACAAAGCAAGTAAATTAATACAAAACTACTTCCACCCACAAGAAGTAAACTAACCAATGAGGGGGGAGAAGAAACAAAGAAATTACAAATATTACGGTATACTAAAAACAAGATTTCAACTTACAGTGCGACGCGCCTTACCGTGGCCACCAAACAAACTGTTTTTTACAAGTTAGTCATAAAATACAAAACGACATGTTTTCAATAATTCGTTGTTGCATCACTTGCCCGTTGTACTTTGCAAGGAGGCGTGACCGTTAATCAAATTCGCGTATCCTGATTGGCTAACTTGTAAAAAAAAGTTTGTTGGGTGGTCACCGTTAGGCGCGTCGCACTGTAACTGCAACACTAGCTGAAATAAGAAGGGTAACTTAAATATTTAAGATTATGGAAGCAAAATAAGATGTGAAATATAACTTAAATTGTAAATACTAGTAAATTTAAGGACAAAGAAAAGATAGTAAACTTTGAGCTATTACATTACACTGATAATTTGAGTGATCCCAAGAAATTCAATTCTCACTGTACAGGATTGTACGGTGGGAATCCCTGAATATAACATAAAATATAACTAATCGAGTTACATTTTTGTGGTTATTGTAAAGAAAGTAGAAAAGTGTTCGTACCTTGAACACGCAGTGCACAGAGTTTGTAGGAACTGTGCTTCTACTCCGTCACGCGGCTTGGTGTACTACGGCAGAGCAGAAAAAACACACATCAACACTCAACAAACAGACACAGCCAGGCTGCATAAAGCCCTCATACCTTATGATACTAAGGGAATGGTCATAACAAGCTTGTTGGAAGAGGACCCACTTTGTCTGGGGTAGGAGGGTTATTGAAGTCAACACCTATCTCATGAGCATCACCGATAAAATTTTATTTGCTTTAAAATTTGACTTGATGCAGAAATATTCAGCTAGCAAGAGTCAGCATTGCTAGATAAACAAGAAAAAGTGAGGTTTGAATGTCATTGTCATTTTTTATTGCTGGATAGAGTGTGTTCATAGCGGCCATGTTGGAAAAGCGAAACAATAAAAGATATTTGCATAAAAATAAAAATATATTTCCCAAAGGAAAATCATTCTATTGTTTCGCTCCTAGAATATGGCCGCCGTGAGAACACTGTACACACACAAGACTGAACAGCTTGCAGCACAAACCTCATGTTTCCATCTCGACGCGGATCCTTCGCCTGGTGATCGTTTTAAGCAGGATGCACACATACCACACTTGTCACATGTCCAACGACCTGACGAATAAAACAACATGCAACAATTAAGCCCCGAACCAATGCAGACGAATCAAATAGACGCTAGTTTCCTATAATTATGTATTGAGTTATAATTTCCCCGGTTTGGTCTAGGCTTTCAAGTGCTTGGGATGACTTCTAAATACCTGCGTTCATGCACTTTGATCAAGCCCAGTCAAGTTTCTATTCCAGTAAACGTTTGACGAGATAGCATTATTTTCGTCCCCAGAAACCACGCAATGTTTAAACTGTTGCGATTCAACCACTGGCCAGTAGACTATGAGTACTTTCTTACTTTTTTCAGAAATACAAGAAGGAAAATCAACTCCCGCAGGTTGTGTCTCCTCGTGACACTCGATTCTCAAGCGCGCGCACTGAAGTTTCGACGGGTTCCCTATCCCAGCTATCCCTGAGAGTAATACTGTAAGAGCTATGAGACTATTGCCCATTCCGAATTTCAAAGAGAGACTGGGGACGAGTTTTCAATTTTCCTTTAATCAGAAATTGGACTCCATCACCAGAAAAATCACATTAAAGTTAGTCAGTTTATCAAGTTTGAGGTTCATGTAGAAGGCTTTCAAAAATCGGAAAAATTATTGTTTTGTATGGATTTGGGGGACGCCATCGCAGAATTAAAGACATTTTTATGGAATGAAACATAACCAAACTTGTGTAAACTTACTAATTTTTATGTGATCTTTCTGACCAGGGGGTTCATTTCTACATACGACGTAATTTGAATATTTGTAAACTAGGGCCCAGTCCCTTTATGGACTCCGGAACGGGCAACTTGTCATCTCTATTGTCAGTCCATTTGACTGTCCTAGCTCAAGTGAGCATTTCAAAACTTGAGTTTAAGTCTGAACATTCAAAAGTATGTCATTCAAATGCAAGCCACTGAGCGGCACCAAGATGAAAACCGTTTACCATGCTATACAAGAAGGATCTAACTTTGGAGGAAATAATTGTGATCACACAAATAAAAGCCTAGCACTTGTGAACACTTGGCAAACAAGTTATATTTTAATAGGCCTTTTCTGAGTTGTTTTGAGGCTAAGTGCAAAGTTTTTGTTCTGCAAATTAGTTTTCATTCATGTGCGAACAAAACTAATTATCATATGAAAAGCTTTGCACTTAGCCTCGCTTTCGCAATGAGGCTCACAGCAGCTAGAAAATGGCCTATTAACTTATATTTCATCCTTACCAACAGGAATCTGTTTGAGTCCAACGCAGAAGCTATGGTAACCACGATCACACTCATCGCAGAACAACATCTTGTCCTGTCAACAAACACATAAATCGACTCATTAACAACAACATACTTTATTTACCCCAGAGTCTACAAAAAGCATTTACAATGTAACACACAAATAATGGGGGAACCCAAGAGTTAAAAATGCCAGGCAGCCAGTTAACAGAAACGAGACTAAGTCGCTTTTGTCTCTTGAAATTCATGAAGGTAGACGCAAACTACCAAAAGCGCGAACTCCACGCACGAGGCGCACAGCGCCGAAAGCGTGGACCCGCGCGCGTGAGCCAGCGTCTCTCCCTAGTGTCTCTTCCATTTTCTCGCTCGCTCGATACTGTACTTTTCGCGCGCGTTAGTATGACCGATCAACGCAAAAAATACGGACTGTTTTGGAGTCAACTCAAGAATGAGCGAGAGAAGCTGGCCCGGTATATACATCGATGAAAGTACGGTAGTGGTCCGAGTGGGACAAGGGACAGCAGTGCTTATAGGTGCGTAAAGGCCCGGAGAAAAAACAAAATTCCTAAAAAGAACTCACTCTCGCTCTCATTTTGTATTAAACTCCCAAGTAGCCTGGTCAACTACTCTGTGCTCTTCAATAGTTTGAATCCGTTCAAGATGTCATTAAAGTTCAATAGACCGAGTTCAAATGGTCGCTCCAATTTAGCCTATCATTTTCAAGCACTTTCAAAGAGTTTAAACAACCTCATTCACTCCCTCGGTGCAAGTTAACAACGCAAATAAACGACTTTATTTAAATGTTGAAGTATTTAACACTGTAGTGCTAATTGGAAGACAACATAAATCAGTGAAATAAATACACACACTGAACATAACATTTGTTAAAAATCCCAGCTGGAGGGAGACAAACCAGTTGGCTATTTACAAAGCGTGGCCTTGGATTTGAAAACGGGGCTACCGTGAAACAAATCTAAGTGTAGCCTACGAGCAAGCTCTCTTTTAGGTCAGCCGCGAGAGCACCACCCCAATCCTCTCGCGGTTCGCTTCGCTCGCCGCTCGCGCTATCTTCCGCGGCAGACCTGAAAGAGAGCTTTCTCGCAGGCTCATCTAAGTGATCGGGCCTGTTTCTCGAAAGTCCTGGTAACTTATCGGGCCCGGAAAGTGTCTTTAGTGATAAATGTTTCTTAACAGAAGTCAATTTTTGCTAGCTTTGAATACTAAATTTTAAAATTTATAATTCTATGAAAACATTGGCCAGGTACCATGTCTCTTATCACTGTGTAATCGGCGAAAAAACATTTAAAAATATACTTAACGGGCCCGATAAGTTACGGGACTTTCGAGAAACGGGTCCCTGAGCGGAACTTGAACCCGGGACCTCCGGATTACAAGTCAGGCACCCTAACAAGAAGGCCATGTCACCTCCTTACTTGCAGTAATGCATGTACATGTACTTGCAATAATGCATGTTTCTCATGGACTTCACTTCAAGTTACACAAATAGTTAGACTCGTATCCAATACGCACAAAATTAATGTATACTCATTCTTTAAGGTACATTTGAACCCACTTTGTATCAAAACAGAAACAAGATCACAAGAGCTCAATCATTGTTACCTCATCAAATGGGTCCCTACAGATGATGCAAGTCTTGCATTCCATGCATTGCCAGGGGTAAGACTGGATCACTGCTACCAGCTGCATGTTCATGTCCAGACAAGTAGGATGACCTACAGAGAGGACGATGAAAAATAACTGAAAATAGGTAGAAATACATCAATAGTTTTTTACACGTACAATTGAAGGTGCGGTGGTTTAGTGGTTAGCAGCGCGTCAGACTTTCGGTCGATCGGAGGGTCAGTGGTTCGAGGCTTGGTTGGTCTCTTCATTGCAGTATTGTCTCCTTAGACAAGAAACTTTACTTCACATTGTCTCTCTTCACCCAGGTGTATAAATGGAAACAGTGACATACTGCTGGGGGTAGAGGAGCAGGAATGGCGCAGTGGTGAGAGCACTCGCTTCCCACCAATTTGGCCCGGGTTCGATTCCCGGCTCGGTGTCATGTGGGTTGAGTTTATTGACCACAAGGAAAAAATATATATATATTTTTTTACATTTATGACTAAAACTCTACATCTGTTTTTTTTTTGTTGTTGTTGTTGTTTGTTTGGTGGAGGTTGCTAATTTAAATAGCCTAAAAAAAATTAAGCTTGGAGCGAATGGTACTGAACTGAGACTTACCACTATTTTCACATTGGGAACAGTGGATCAGTTCCTCAGGCAATCCCTTCTTGTTTGAGTCGGAACCCTTCAGGCAAATTCCACACAATGCATTGGGGCGTTTTGGAGGCTGAGGAAAGAAAATTGATTAATATGAAAATATGGCTCAATAATTACATTTCTGAAATGCGTTTTTTAGGCAAAAACACAACAAAATAAATACGGCAGTCCATTATCCATCTTGCATACTCATTCAGGGTTCGTACTCTTTTGGGCTTTTGAAAATCCATGACTTTCCATAACCTTTACCATGACCTTTTCAAGTTTTTCATGACAAAGCTTTCGCATTTTACACCGTCAAAATGTGCAGTGTTTATTTCTACTGAGTGAAAGTCTGTTTCTTGGTTCCTTTTCCGATTTAAATTGTTTATCTTCGTCCTTTTTTCCTCAATAATGCTTTCTTAGTGATTTTTTCTCCATAAACATAATTTTCAATGACTTTCCATGACCCATTACTAAACAGATCTATGACTTTCCAGGCCTGGAAAAATAAAAATTACACAAATTCCACGACTTTCCAGGCCTGAAAAACAAAATTACCAAATTCCATGACTTTCTAGGTTTTCCATGACCCATACGAACCCTATCATTAGCATTTAGTCATGGGAAAGTCACCACAGACAAGCAAGCTTGTTGGGGACGACACGAAGGTGCTAATAGAGTAAGCAGAAAGGGGATGGATGGGAGGGGCAACTCCAACCAAAGTTAGTCAAACTGACAACTATGATTATTAGCACATGCTTATAATTATACATGAATAAATAACACAATAATTAAATAAAACAAAATTGAAACAAAAAAATACTCAAATTTTGTCTGCAATGATCAGCACCTTTGAAAAAAAAATACAAACTTACCGTAGAACGACGGAATTAATTTTCGGCATGAACTTACTTTATATTTGCCAGGTGTTTTCTTAGCAGGTGGTTCTTCCACTTCTTCCTCTGAACTCTCAGCACCAGACTCATCTGCAGTGGATTCCTGATAAACAACAGATCATAATTTATCTCTTAACAGATTTAAGTATGGTGCCTCCTTCTGCTATTGCGCATATGTTCTGTGCATCTCGGGATGATCCCAGAAACTCTGATATATTAAAGGGGAAGTATCATGGGGTTTTTGACCTCTTTTATTAAAAATGGTGAAATAACACCTACACTTTGCTACAAAATAATTCTAGAACAACGATAGGAGAGAAATCAACACAATTCTTGACAGGAACAACTCGTACACTGTTCTAGCACATTTTGGAAACAAAAATACGAAAAACATTAGCCTAACATTTTTCAAGTTTCAATCCATACCGGCCTACTCTGTCTCTGGCCAGAGGCACTAATTGACAGTTTTATTGCACTGGGGAGATAATCTATAGCAAAAAAAGACAATTACATTTTTTTCTGTTGTCAAATAAACATTTGTGGGTTTTGAAATGACATCAAATTTTCGTGATACTTCCCCCTTAAGGACGGTGCCTACTAAGTCAAAAGTTATGTCCGTGCAATTTGTCCAGGAAAAGAAGATCTTAGCAAGGTCTATTGGAAACAAAAATTGGGGTAACCATGCATTTTTCAGTCCATTTATTGCATCCCCATTTCTTCACACTCAACTTTTGCTGGAGTCTTTCTTTGCAGGAAAGCAGACCCAACCTTTACAGACTATTCCTTCAGTTTCACTGGCTATTAGCTACATGTACAAAAAATTTTTACAATGCCAGACAGCATTCAGCTCAAGTTTTTTAAACAGACGTTAACGCCTATGTCGCAAATGGAGGTTGGGTGCCCAAGAGCCAGGGGCTGGTACCGCCAACCCAAACCCAGGTAGGTAGAACACCCCATAAGCCTGCCCTACCCACAACCCAGCCACGAGCCCCGCCCGCAACCCAGCCCCAACCCTAGCACCCGTCACACTGAGACTAGAAGCTCAGTGGAAAAATAATAAGTACATAAGACAACAAACTAACCCTAACCCTAACCAACCCCAACACCAATCCCAAACAATAACAAGGTAACACTACTGGGAGGGAAGGGAGGGAAACAAAAGCCCAACAAAATGCGATAAACTAGCCACGCCACGAATAACGCTGAGTAGAGTAAATTTCCGAGCACGTGCAAAGGAGCACACCTAAACTGCAAGAGAATACCACTGGCCAAGCAACTGCCTGCAGACCAGAACCAGGCCCAAACAGTAATGTAACAACAAACGCCCAAATGCTAATGTGCCACCCGTGCTCAAACTATACGCCAATAAACGCTAACGCCTCGCTACGCCACTAAGGAGCAAACTTGCTCCAAGTCGTTAACTAAGTTAAATTACATTTAACCCTATATAACTCATGTAAAATCACATACACAATGTACAATCATACACTGTACATGTAAATCTCTAACAGCGTAAGGTGATTCTACATGTAACTTTTGAATCCGTAGATGAGAACATTCTAATGGAACCTACTGAGTAGTGCCTCCTCGGCAATGGTGCTGCAATTGCTTAAACATTTCTTATTTCCTTTTCTCAAGTGAAAATTCTACCAAATTATTATCATCATGTTTTTGTAAACTGCAACAATGTTAGTACAACTGGAGGTAAAGGATAAAAACAACAGTTACTAAACTTACTGGCAAGGAAATGTCATCTGATTCCTCTGATTCTTCATTTTCTTTTTGTGGGGGGATGTAAGGAGCTGGAGGGAGCGGGGGTTTTGGCATCTCCAGCACTGTGCCGAGTGGAAAGTTCTTCAGTTCTTCTGCAGCATACCTTTAATTAATACAAAGGAATAAGGATCAAAGTAGACTTTCTGCTAAGCTGTGAGAAAGACACTTAGCACTGAAACGTTCCACTTGAGTTTCGAACATTTTTTTATGAAGTAATTTTATCATCTATAAGAGTATACATGTAGACAATAGAAAACTGCCACCAATTTGTTGACTGAAAATCGAGGAGACGCATGAGCTGTATGCATACATCCTGTACATGTAGGTGTATTGATATCAGTTATTCTTTACTCGGGTGTGTGAGGTGCAAATCTTGATGTCCTCTTTGCCTTATTCTGCAAGGGATCCTTTCACATACAGTGGAACCCTGCCTTAAGACCACCTCATTAATACAACCACCTCGTTTTTACAACTGGCTGGCCACAACGAATTGAAATTCCAATTATTTCCTTAGTGTTACAACCTCGTTAATCCAACCACCCTGTTATTACGACCAATTTTCCACAGCCCAAAGGTGGTCCTATTAATGGGGTTCCACTGTATTTTGGTTTCCTTGACTAAAAGTTTAAATTTATTGTTAAGTCTGTATACATGTTTTTTATACATTTTTATGTATATATTTCACCAATTTATTCCACAATTTCAGCACAATATCCCTGTTACAGTGTACAATAATTTATTTACCATTTGTAGTATTCCTGGAATTGTCCTGGAAGAAGAGCAACTGGATACAAACTTGGCTTAGTACTGTGCTTTGTTAACCTTGTGGTCTTATTTGTAGGAACATGGATTATCTGCAATGATACAGGATTTATTGTAAATAATTATTAAGTGTACAACAGACTGTTCTAGTAATATGATTATTCAGTGGTAACTACAGAACAGATGTCACTGAAACAAAGAACCCTCTTTGAACAGTCAAAACAGGAACACTGAAAATACCCTGGACATCTTGTACAATAATGTACATGTATATGTACAGAAGGAACTCTCACCTTCACAAAGTCTCCATTACTAAAGGCACACAACAAGAGCAACTACGTATGTGTAGCTTACAGCACTTGCCTAATATCGATGCATTAATTCATACTCTGTAATAGAGCCAAAATACTGTATTGTGCAGAACATTGCTATCTTGTTACACACCAAAACTTGGTTAAATATATTACCATCAGTTCTCAGTGTGTCTATCCAATTATTCCTGTATTCTAAATAATGGTTGGTGCTGGATTACAACCAAAACAACTGAGGGGGTGGGAAGGGGGGGGGGGGGGGGGGGTTCTGCTTGATTATGAGAACATCAAATGAAAAGAGAAAATTACCCATGGCAGGCAAAGTTGACTTTGCAGAGGAGGGAATATTATGTATGTGAGCATAAACTAAGCAAATCTCTAGATCTGTATGCCCGCAAAATATATATTTCACTTTGTTTTAAATTTTAATACCAATTTATTATTGGTTTTTGTTTTATTCGTGCATGTGGTTGGATCTCACAAAGTGAGGTATCACAAAGTGTCATAGGCATTGTCAGTCCCCACTGAACAACCATAGAAATGTACAAAACAGCTAATGCCGTACATGTAACTTGAGAACATATTACACATAGGCCCTCAACAGTAACTTAATCGTAAATATGTACATGAGAACACACATACTTGGCATTCAAAGGTTTAACTGATTGACTAACCAATACCGACATGTGCAGTGCTACCCTCTTAAAATAAAGTCATCAGTTCAGTTCAGTTCAGTTCATACTGATAGTATTCAATCTTACTTGAGTCTGCATATCAAAGTAGGAGCATCTTTCCTCCCTTCTCTGCTGTGCCAGTTGTGCATTAAACTCTGCTACATCTTTGATGGCACGCTTTATGTAGTTTGCAACTTTTCGTTTTTCAAGTGCTTTCTGAAAGTGAATGACAACAAAAACTAATGGATTTTTTTTCAAATACAGTCGAACCTGTATATAACGGCCACCCTCGGGACTTGAGGAACTGGCCACTTAATACAGGTGGCCGCTTAATACAGGATCACTAAAAATACTCACTGGGCGTCGTCTAATGTCAATTTTAATGGCGTATTAAAACACTTCATGCAAGGAAACAATAGGACAATCAACACTCTTTCAAGTGATCAATACTTTAAAGTTCAGTGCCAACTTGTAACTTAATGGTATAATATACGTAACATTGTGTAAAAGTACTATGCAATAAAGATAAATTGTCCTCTACTCTTCTACGGTGTACAGTGCTTTATTTCTATGACTTACAGTTCACAACAAAATATCTCATTCCGTCATTTCATAGTTGTTACGCTCAATGTTCAATGTCACATGGCTGAAGAACAAGCTAATTAAAGATTAATTTCTTGCTAAAGAGTAAAGCATATTCAAAACAAACTTTTTTAGCGTTCGTGATATGGTACTGTACTTCAGCACAGTGCGGACATCTGAAAAGCATTAACGATATTAAAGTATCAGCTTACAGTAGCTTTGTACATGTTATTTCTTTATAGTGATGCTGGATCGCATTTTAAACACAACAAAATACCGCATAAAATAACATATCATGATATGGCTTAGTTTCCATTCAAGGGTGGCCGCTTAATACAGGTTAAAATAACAAAGAAAGACAAACATAGGACTGCTACAGGGTGGCCGCTTACTAGAGGTGGCCGCCTAATACAGGTAACAATGTCAGCGTTTGTATGAACGAAAAAAGGGACTTTGAAAACTGGCCGCTTAATAGAGGGTGGCTGCTTAATACAGGGCCGTTATATACAGGTTCGACTGTAATATCTTTGGCATTGTTTTACACACAATATAATTTATTTAAGAGCTGAAGAAATTTACACTACGAAACTCAGGAAGTAACTAAGGCCATAAAAAAGTTATGCAAGAACAATTAGCCTATTTATAAGTAAGGAATTATTGTACAAGAATGTTCTGCAAAGGTAAATTATACATGTAATTGTAACACTTTATACAGTCAACTCTCGCCTTGCGGACACCTCGCTATAACGAACATCTCGATAATACGGACAGCAGCTAAATCCTCGGCAAAAATAGAGTACAGACGTTTGACTGAAAAAAATTCTGTCTTTAATTTGCAGACATTATTTGTGTACATGCACTGACATACCTTCTCATCTTCTGTTTTTTTTATGAGTCTTTGGCGCTCTTTAATATGAGTTACTCTAATGTACTCCTGAAAAAATATCCACAGAAGGAGAATTATTGAAATAAAAGTTCTGCGAACCAAAACTGATCTACAGTGTACTGTACAGTACAAATGTACATATAAACTCTAACCCTACCATCCACCTCCACAATTCTTCATTTTCAGATTCCCACCTGAAACAATCTTCAACCACAAAATTCAACAGACTCCAAACCAATCACAAGTACATTAACCATCCTAATCCACTTACATGGACGTACATGTCCATCAAGAGCAGAAAGAACCATACGCTGAGGTGAGTGATGTTATCATAATAAAATTTAACCCTTGAAGCAATTTGTCTTTTTTAGTATCTATTTGTTTTGTGTCTCCAAGATTTGTATGGGATTTTCCCAGGCTATAAAGCATTGACATGGTAATAAAGTTTCTACATGTATTCTATATTCTATTCTATTCTATTCTATTCTATTCTATTCTATTCTTTTCTATTCTAATCTATCAGCATCAAGTTTCAATGCTCACATGAGCCTCTAAAAGGACAGGCAACCAACAAAAAATGAAACCTTAAAAAATTTTGTAACACTACAACTCATCTACAAAGAAACAAACATAAAAAAGAAATACAGGTAAAGCTGCACAGAAACCCAAAAGCAGATAGTGGAGGCAAAGAAAAATTGGAAACAGGTGGGAAAAAATTGGGCACCCATTTTCAATTTTTTCTCACTCTCCACTATACACTGTATCTGTACCTGGGTTTCCGAGGATGAGCTGTGACTATACCTGGTATTTTGTTGGAAATCCATCAATCATTACTTGGCAGATGTCTTCTGACTTGAATGCTACTAGTTCTGATAACATGAATGGTTGAATAAACAGTCAAGAACCCAACAGAAACTTGGTCTTCCTAATTATGTTTTTGCTATACTGTCATTTCATTTTTTATTGTCTCTCTTCTGTCCAGTCCTCCTCCTTTTCGCTTTCCTACAATTTTTACAGGAATGTGCAGAGCCAAAGGGAAGGCTTTTTGCTCTGTTTTGGTCTGAAATAGGGTATAGATTTTACAGAAATGGGTATGTCTGAAAAAGGGTATCAGAAATTACATATTTTGGTCTGAAATAGAGTCAGGGTTTGGAGAATCGAGCCGAACACCCCCACCAAAAATTCCATGGAGTCCCCCCCCCCCCCCCACCTCTGGGTCATCCTCCTCCACTTACATGTCCAATCGAGAGCAGAAAGAACTGTACAGTATACACTGAAGTGAGTAACGGCAAGAAATTGTTATCATTAACACGAACAGGGTAAGGACTATTACATGTATATGTTGCAGGTTAAAATGAATCCCAGGTTTCACTTAAAATGATTTCAACCTAGGTTGATTTGTATTTTCCTTTGTTTAAGATGTAAATTACCCAATCTTAACAAAGGAAAATACAAATCAACCTAGGTCGAAATCATTTTAAACTGGATTTATTTTAACCTACAACATATATGTTACTCAACAAGTGGGCTTGCTAGAAGTATTAAGGACAGATGTAGATTCCTTCTTTAGTACCATGTAGACTGCTTGCAGTCCCCCTTTTCTCTTAGGGTTAGTTGAGTATTAAACCAGCCTAGCACAATCACAGAAGCTACATGTAAGGATTCAAACAAGAAGGGATTGGGGCGAGAGGAGAAAATCATTCTTGTCTTACATTCCTTGCCCGCTTATTCTTTCAATGACACAACTGAAATTTATATTTTGATAGAGAAAAAGACATAAAGCAGTCTATACCTTGATTTTCATCATTTATAACTCCCTTTTCTTTGAGATAGAGCTTCTCATCCCCACTCACAATGTGACTTTCAAGCTCTGAAAGAAAAAAATATAAAAAAATACATGACTGTGTAGATCACAATGCAAAAAAATATGTAAGAAAGATATTGATTTTCCTTTTGTATAGTTGGTTAGTAGGAACTGGGCTGTGCACATGCCAAAGGATTTTCTCACTGGCAGCAATGTGGAAGTCCAGAAAAAATCCATACCCACCCCTTGGAAGGTCATTGGAAATTCCTAGGGAAAAGGGGTTCTTTAAAGTCAAAATTTTAGAAGCAAAAAATGAAGCTAAACTGGAACTTCCTGGGGAGAAAGGGAGTGCAAAACAATAAACCTTCTGTGGGGGGGAGTATGGATATTTTCTGGAACTTAACAATGTTCATTTTGGTAATACTGGTAACAATTAATTTCAAAACTAAATTACTAGTAATTTAATTAAATAACTACAATTCTGGTCACACATGTTGGAATAGTAGCTGTTTTCTTTCCTCTTAATTCATTGATGGCCTTCATCCACCCAGAATAAAACCTGTAAATGCAACAGGAGGGGAAAGGAGCAGTATGCGGTCTGCAGTTTAGGGGTTATTTATGTGATGCTTTCATGAAGTGTTTCACGCACTACTAATTATGACTGGGAATGTAGTGATTACATGCACATGTAGCTGTGTACCAATGGCTTGAAATTCAACTGCAGATTTCCTGTTAACATATGATAATAGAGAGATTTAGAAATTATTATGTTTACGGTAAAGATCAAACAGCAGATCAAATCACCATGCACTGTGACCATGTTTATCCTTCATTTGCCGCTCGCTATTTTCAGTTTCTCAGTAAAATTGAGTAAAGTGTAGTTTTGCATAGCATGAAAGGCCAGAATTGTTTTGCACTATTCTCGTCTATGTACTCATTTTTTTCAAGAAAACATACAATGTAAATGTGAATCTCATGTTTGCCCTTTGCCATAAAGGCAAATCTAACTCTTTCTAATATTAATAATTATAAATACATGTAAAAAGAGCTGTTATAAATGTATTTTGTAAACATTTATCACAGTAAGATAGCTCACCCGGGTATTTCTCCTCCAGGCCCTCAGTTTCCAAGAACTGGCAAACATGATGTCGCAGAAGGTAGAACTCGCCAGTTCGATCAGGAGGCCATTGGTACTCAATAACTTGATGTGCAGAAAAGTATCGTTCTGAGTCATCCTCAGGGACGGGTGGCTGGGGAACTGGTTTATCCACTGTTTCTCCTATGCTTTTAGTGCTGTCATCCTTGCTTGGTAAAACTTCCTTCTGCTGTTCCTCTTTTGTTTCACTTTCAGGTTTGGGTTCTTTATTTCCTTCTCCTTTTATTGATTTCCTCTGTAAAATTAAAAAAAGAAGAGAGTTAAACATGTGTGGGAAATAAGTTGAGTGATGTGCTTGAACCGACTTGAGAGTTTCACAAGCATTTACCACTGATCCTTGGTACAGTGTACTCTGAATTCATCATAGTTATTTTTTATTGCTCCCTCTTTTTCTGACTATGTGTAGTAAAGACATAGTAAAACCATTTTAATCTCTACAAAGTTATTCAACTTGTTATCAGTTGTGACCAAGTGGATAACAATAATGTGAATACTTTGATTTAATTTTTAAGCGTGAAATGAAATTATTTTCACTTTTAACCATCAAAATTGATGAGATCTCCTACATCCTACACTGTACCACAGGAAATGTATTAAACAAACAAATAGTGACACCCTCCCCTTGATTTTTCATATGATTCGTTTCCTATTTTCAGTCTTTTAAACTTTTAATTGTAGTGTTCACAGTTTTGGGATTTTTGGGATATTAAATCTCATCAATCCTAAAGTTCGCCAAGGTAACTGTACTTCCAGGACTACTACTTTCTTTCATCAAAGCCAAATCCAGTAGCAGATGACTGTGACGAATAATACGTTAACCGAAGCATTGATAACACAGACGATCGATGTTCGGTTTAAGAGAGATGCAAATAGATCTTGTCGTGCATTGGCAAACACTTTGCAATTTTTTTCAAACCATAATAAAATAGTAAGCTTATTCCTCGCGAAGCGAGGGCCGAAGGCCCGAGCCTAGGTTAATAAATTTGTCGGGCCGAGCCGGCCCGAGCGGAGCTTAGCCGCGCGAATTCGAGCGAAAAATATATTTATATATATATATGTGTATATGTTTATATCTTTGAAGGTGTCCGCACAATGACGTCAGACTGTCTGGCGTCGTCTGGAGCAAAATTTGCATACATCGAAAAAAATACGCGTGCATGATCAAATTTCAACTGCAATGTTTATCAATATTCACTGGATACAGAACTATCTCTCCAGAATCTTTTCCCTTTCTTTTAGAAATCTTTTTCGTGAAAGATTGCATTAAAGAAATTACACGTTTTGTGGCCGCGGTAAATAATTTTCCGTGGGAAATAAATTCATCGAACACGGCAGCGCTGCACGCCCGTTGTACATTGCGTCGCGTCACAAATAGATTTTCAACCGCAAACTAGCCCGTGGAACTACGAAAACACCATGCTCATCAAAAAAAAAATCTTATGCGCCTATTAATCTCCTCGTTTGATGCTACAATACGAGTAAAGAGGGCTTTCCACCCAGCCCCAGCTTCGCGAGGTTTTGCGAGTCACGTATTTCTAGTTATAATTAATAGGCAAACTTCAGCATCGAGAATACTTTTCGAAGCTTGTTGATAAGCTTCTTTACGCATGCCACTCGAGGTCTAAAATTTACTCACATACTCCCTCGTTTGTTCGCATAAACGTGAAAGCAACACTCTGTATCTCACGATCAGCGGATACCTCTACCTGTTTACGAAACTATATACAGTTACATACAAACCTTTCGCGGCATCTTGAAACATAAAAAGCTCAAAACTTGCCAAAAGACTTCGATACGCAAAGTTCTCACAAAGCCGCCATTTGCAGGAGTGGTTACTAATTCCGTGCCAGTCGTGCCAGTCCCAAAAGAGACTCGATCCATGCCTTTACGGGAGAAGTGAGCTGCGCGCCGAAATGTTGTTCTTCAACATGTTCTTTTTTTTTTTTTTCTACTTTGCATAAAGAGTAAGGGATGCTGTGCTATGTTCTGTGAAGTCTCCAATAGGATTAACGTCTCAGATTGTAGGTTGTTTCTAAAATCAGCAGGTGCTGATAAAAATGTGGCCATGGGATTAGTTCGAACTGTTATAACATTATGTGCAACGTTTTGAACTTTTATTTTAACCCTTCATCAGGGGTGGTAATAATGAACAAATTACAAACCGCAAAATTCTTTTGCGTACAACCTTCATGAGAGGCACGCCTGGGAGAACGCAAGCCTACAAATGCAGGTTAAAGGAATGGAAAATCTCAAGGTGGCTTTAACTTACTAATTACTACAGTAGTATTTATACTTAACGCGTTCCCCAAGACATCACACGCGAACAAACCCACGGTAGCCAACTGAGGAAGCCTCGCGAGCAAAACAAAAAAATGAAATAAAAAATAAAAAAAATGGCAGCTCTCGAGAGATCAAAGTAGTTCAGTGAAATCCAAACGCCCTTGTAGTATTGGTGAATGAGGGCTAAGAAAAACTAATCGTGGCAATTTGATCAAAGATGTGAATCAAAAACTATTCAGGGGTTCTGTCTAACTATGACTGATGCCTGATTTAAACATTTGAGTCTCAGAATAAAATAATGGGTGACTAGTTACTTCGTGGGCCGAAAAGCATCACTCAGTTCTGAGGTGTCGTTAATTGCATGCACAACGTGCATGGTTCCACCCGTGTCAATGAAGGTCTACTGAGCAGTATATACTTTCATTCGTTTTATTATATGGTTGAAATTTTTAAGTGTGGCTTTTACGGGGATAACAGCTCGGCTGACAATCAAAATTTTCCTTTCTACTAATAGTTCGATCTTCAACTTTTTCCAGAAATACACTTGCGCTACGCACTCTATGGTAAATCAAGTACGGAATCTTTCAAGGAATGGTATCTCCTCAGTCCAGAGTTTCTGCTTAGTGTCATTTAGATGACGATCGGAATTATTTTGAATAGAAATGTACCCCATCAGCTTCATAAGCGGCCCACACACCTCCTCAAGCACTGACAGTAGAGCCGACTTGTCTAGAAGAAGTCTCCAGTGATCTATTCTGTCAACATCTGTTTTAGATATGACGAATATATCGTCTCGTGATTTAACGGGAGGTTCTCCTTTGTGAATCCACTTTTTGATGGAAGGAACCAAAGGGAGACCAGTAAAATTGTACATATATTGCACCGATTTAACCAAGTCACTAACAATGTCTTCGTAACGGACGAGTATGTAGCGTGTTTTGAACCAATTTTCCCATTCTGCATTCACGTATTTTAAATTTCCTGCGACTTGGGAGCATAAAATACGTGCATTGCGGATGATTATATTCTTTCCTATGCGAGATGTGTTCTTTGTAACAATCAGGTTTTTCTTCGGCCCTTTAGGTAAGAAGAACTGTCGTTGAATTAGAGGTGATAAAACAGCCCGTGGATCTCTAACAAGATGTATTATTAAACATTTAAACTTGTTGGGTTCAGAGCTACATACGCGCTGAAGTTCACGTATCCCAATTCTTCCTGGAAGTCGTGTTTGCATGATCTTGGAGACAGTAATTCTTCGTACGCGTGAGTTGCAAGCTTCATTTATCGATCCCTCGGTAAATTGCATTGTAGAGCTTCTCCAAGCGAGGTAGTCAAATCTCTCCGATTTGCGTATCCATTCAGGAAAAACCCTATCGACTGTGTTTTTCCCATGAAAGCTGCACGTGAATAATTCCTGAAGAAGGTTGGAAAATTCAAGGCGATATGCGTCATTTGCTGTCCCCTTCAAGACGTTCCACTCACCCAAATCACGATCCCCGTAAACTGACATCCTTAACTCACGAAGCGGCTCTAAAACATAGAACACGTTTGGATGCAAGTTAAATACGTTTCCAACAAACGTGGACCCTGAGCTCATGTGAGTCAAAATGATCACATTTAACCTGGTGTTCCTGTGGTTAATCTTCGCTTCCCTCTTGCTCGATCCAGTCTTTCCAATCTTGTTCGTCCCGTCCAAGTTGTTTACACTGTTTAAGGTGCTAAGGAACATCGCAAGAATAATGATAACCAGAAATATCCAAACCAGTCTCCTCGGAATTCTATAGTATTTCATCGTTTCTGTAATTGAATTTAGAAACAACACATACATATAGATTTGTTTTCTGATGAATTCATTCAAATTGAGGTGACGTTATAGCGGTGATTTGTGTGACCTGCGTGCAATTCCGACTTCCTTGGTTGCATTCAAAAAAGGATCGAATAAGGGACGTCTGCACGCAGGCTATGATTTTTGGTACGATATTTGTTCAGTTTTAAATTGCAGCAACATGTTGCAATAAAAAAAAAAAATACATTCGGTACAGTGATCTCAGTAGCAACAAAAACGTGGGTTGAAAATTGCCTTCGCGCTTTCAGTTGTTGTAACCGCGGGAACCGAAAAATGATATTTGTGCGCAAACGATTTTAAAAGCAAAAAAAGGTTTCCTTGAAAATGCACAAAAGGGAAAAGGAAACCTTAACTCGATTCCTTTGAAAAACTAAAAGCTTCCAAGGCCAGCACAAGAAGATGAAATAACCGTTACGAACGGTTTCGTTAAATGACTGATAAGCCATCAGTAGCTTGGTTGGTGACTACCGAAAAGGAACGCGAATACGTTGTATTGGCGACAAAACTTACTTCTTTGTTGGTTTAATTTTCTTGATCGATGCGGGAGTAATCTGAATGTATTCTTGCAATAACGGCTTTCACCATAAACTGCTGAAATTCGTGGAATACCGGTTTCAGGGTTTCGTCCAGTCGTTAACTGTTTTGGATTCCCTCGGCTGACGCGTGATCCGAGTCATGTCGTGTGTAGGTTACGAGCGCACTCAGTGCACGCGCATGAACACGCACACGCGTACAGCGTGACTAAAAGTGATTTAAAGCTTCAATTTAGAAAAAATACCATACTTGTTATCATTTTAATGCTTTTGAAAATTATTTTTGATTAATTATCTCTGAAAATTGCGTGGTTGCCCTCGAGTTGTTTTGGGAATCCAAAGGTTCTTGCTAAGATCTGGTTCTCCTGTATAGTCATAAACAGTGCAAAAACTACCACTGTATTAGAGCGCGTACAAGACGTGCAAACTAAGAAGACGGAAATTTTTAGAGCATATTGTTAACTATAGGGCTGTCCCCATATATCATGGCTTTTTAACCGAGCTTTTTATGAACAGTAATATATGTCTTTATTCTGCCGGTTAAGCGAACGTCGAAACGTCGTCGTATTTGAAACTTTTAACCAAGACGGTTTTAAACTGAGGTCAGCGGTCAGCGATGGCGGATAGACGTGGATTTTAGAGCTCCGCATAGTTCTGGCTAGACCGCGCGTATTCCACCACATAAATAGCGAAAAAACATTGTAATAGCACTTTGGGTCGGTTAGAGAGACCGAAAGAAGCAAATTGGTAGCTTTTCAAGCGAAAATGTCGGAAACTCCTTCTGACACGTGTTCACTCGAAGAACTTTATAGGGTCGAAGACTTAAAGGGCATCTCGAAATGCTTCGCGAAACTTCACACAAATATAGGAGCAGAATTCTGCCAGGCTCGTGAGAAACTCAAGGAAACAACCGACCGAGTCGTGGAATTGGAGAAGGCGATGTCACACTTCGAAAATGAGCAGTTGGAGATGAAGGAAAGTACGATACCCGAGATAATAGAAGAGGCTGAAAAGCGCGACAAGTCCATACGCGACGAACTTCTTGCCCTGAATCTTTGGGGCAGGAAATGGAATCTCATTTTTCACGGTATAACCGGGGAGTTAAAAGAAACTTCTGAAGCTACAAGACACAAAATTCAAGAATTCTTCAATACTACACTCAAGATGGATCCAGGTGAAGTGAAAAATATTAATTTCGCTGCGTGCCATAAAATTAGAGGAAGCCGAGACGCAACTAAAGAGTCGATCATCGTCAGGTTTGTCGACCTGCAACAGCGGGATTACATTCTTAATCTAGCCAAGAAGCTCCCAAAAGGATCAGGTTATGGAGTGATGGTCGATCTACCACCAGAGCTCTCGAAGCTTAGAGGCCGACTTCTCAAGAAGAAATGGGAGCTTCCCTTTCAGCAACAAAAGTAGGCGAAGTTAAAGTATCTACAGAAGGCCCCATTCATTCAACTAGTCGTGGCTGGTCAGGTTCAAGAATCGGGTTGAACTATGGAAAAAGCTAAGTCATTGCCTGTGTTACTGAGTAAAAGCTAATTTCAAGAATAGCATATCTAATAATTATGTCGCTATTAACATTTTGTTTAAGTACTTCTAGTACGCGCGAGTCGCAGCACAGGACATCATTACTATAAGCCAGAAGCTGCAATCGCTAACAGGACGCTACTTGTTGTGTTTGTTTAGTGTCTGTTTGTTCTTGTTCTGGATTGATAAGTCTCAATCTGTTTTAGTCTTACATATGCAAATATATATATTTATTGTAGCGTTTGCTCTGTGCCAGCAAATCAATTCTACCCTTTGGCGTTGTAATAAGTATGCAAGATTAACATATCATAACATTTAAATTCAGTGAGGATAAAATTAACAGATTGAAGATCGGGACATTGAATTGTAAAGGTTTAGCAGATGAAAAAAAAAAGAAAAGACGTCTTTAATTGGCTTCGGCAAAAGAAACTTGACATATATTGTCTACAGGAAGCGCATATCCAAAATAGCAAAAGAGAACAAGCAAGGTGGAAATCCCAATGGGGCTATGAGGCGTTTTTTAGCAGTTTAGATAGCAAAAGTCGGTGAGGGTATAAGGCGGAAAGAGTTTGCGGAATGGTATGTGGAATGGCGTGCGGAATGGCATAATTATGCGAAATACGATTTACGTGGGAAATAAATTAACTGAAGAGCGCGTCATGTTTTTGCGCCAATTTTATAAGAGCAGCAGCTTTTTTGATGCTGCGGACTCTTGCTAAATATTAACAACAATTCGAGGATTTGATCGTCTGATTGTTGATTTGGAAGAAGTGAGGGTAAAGAAAGCGATGAAAACTGTTTATAGTTTTCGCATTCAAGGAACTATGAGTAAATCCGTAGTAAATTAAATTTCATGTTCACTTTACTCCATGCGACTTCAGTTGACAAAAATAACGTGGCAGCGTGAAGTCTTCTCAGGACAAAGATTGATCCTTTACCGAGGGCAAATAATAAACCTTTTTTTTCTTTTTTTTTTTAAACCCTCGGTAAAAGATCAATTCTCATACCCTGTATGCTCGATGATTCATTTATCATGAGCGGGAAAATGAACAACAATTTGACCAAAATGCATTTGTGATAAGAATAGTTTCACAACCTTTCAAACAACCAGTGTCGATAATTAGACACCATACTTGTCATCTGCTTTTTTGCTCTAGGGCTTTTTCGCTTTTAAATCTCATTTTAGGTTGGGACGTCTGGCACTGAAAGATCTTATTTAAAGACGGATATGTTTAGTT